>NC_134856.1:64242307-64499807 GCF_049852395.1 Peromyscus maniculatus bairdii
TTAACTGAGACAAGCTGTCCTTAAATCTATCCGTGATGATACACCTGAGGTAGTCCAGCCCACTCTGAGCAGCGGCACTCACATCTTAGGAGCTCAGGTCCGGTCTGTAGCCCCTGGTCCTGCCTGGGAAAGTGAAGACGGAATGGAAAGGGATCTGTGGAGTAGCAGGTTCATCCACAGTCCCCACCCTGTTATGTGGAGACCCTTGTACTACAACCGGCTGTTTGCTTCCTGACAGGACTGCACATTTAGAAAGCTCTTGTACAGGACTACCCTTTGAGCCAAACTGTCACCATCTTCAGGAGTTCTGCTGAGGCCTGCTCACAAAACGTCAGCACATGTGGGTCTGTTGTTTCCTCAGAGAAGGAGCAGTTAGAGAGGGTCATGGACCCTCACCTGAGTATCCAACCATCACTTCCAACTAATTGTATGCAGGTTTTCCCTAATTGCACACAGTCTCTGCGTCTCTGGGTGGTGCTAGAGAATACAGATGGAGGAAGATGATGGGAGGTCTTCCATTTGGACAATCATGGGGAACCAGCATCCCTGCTGGGTGCAGACCTTCCACTGAGGCTGTTGTAAAGTTGCCTAGGTTCTTGATCATACTCTCTCAGGAACTGCTCTGTAAGGAAGCCCAGTAAGTACATTGGTTCCCTGGGTGAACCTTTGTGGAATGTACCTCAGTTTGTCATTGGGACCCTAGGAAAAGTGAATAGGTTGTTTATCTCTCCAAGGTAAGGACTTTTAGTAGCAAAATCAAAGGACAGGGAGGAACTGAAGAAGTAACTTAGGTGGAATCTGGCTGGAAAAATCCATCAAACAAAGCCTGATGAGTACAGCTGAGGCAGGGGGATTTTTTGGCTTCTTTGTTTGTTTTTTTCTTATCCCTTTTATTAAACATAGATTTTTTTCCCCGATACAGTATATCCTGATTACTCTTCCCAGTTCCTCCCCACCTCCTCTCCCATCCAGATCTACTCCCTTTCTGTCTTTCATTTGAAAAGAACAGGCTTCTAAGAGATAACAATAAAACATAACAAAATAAAATGTAGTAAGACAAAACAAAAAAACATCACATTGAAGCTGGACAAGATAAGACAACAGAAAAATAAGAGTCCCAGGAGAAGGCCCAAGAATCAGAGACTCACTCATTTACACATTCAGAAGACCCATAAAAGTACTAAACTGAAAGCCACTGTATAGATGCCGAGGACCTGGTGCAGATCTGTGTAGGCCCTGTGCTTGCTGCTTCCATCTCTATGAGTTCATATGAGCCCCAGTTGTTTTAGAATGCCTGTTCTCCTGGTGTCCTTCATCCTCACCTCCCCCACTCCTTTGTCTCTTCTTCTGCCTGAGCTCTGAGGGGAGGGATTTAATGGAGACACCTCATTTAGAGCTGTATGTTCCAAGGTGCTGCATAATGTCTGTTTGAGGGCCTCTGCATTTGCTCTCACTACAGCAGAGTGATTTTGTGGCACTGAAAATCAATGGCTCCAGTAAAATGGGTGATGTGGAAGGCACAGGACAGGGCATCTGAAAGTGCACTGAGGAACTTGGGTTCCATGAACTGGCCAATGCAGAGATGCATCAGTGCTTGGAGACGGGGAGATGGCCAGTACAGAGATGCATCAGTGCTTGCAGATGGGGAGATGGCCAGTGTAGAGATGCATCAGTGCTTGGAGACAGGGAGATGGCCAGTGCAGAGATGCATCAGTGCTTGCAGATGGGGAGATGGCCAGTGCAGAGATGCATCAGTGCTTGCAGATGGGGAGATGGCCAGTGTAGAGATGCATCAGTGCTTGGAGACAGGGAGATGGCCAGTGCAGAGATGCATCAGTGCTTGCAGATGGGGAGATGGCCAGTGCAGAGATGCATCAGTGCTTGGAAACAGGGAGATGGCCAGTGCAGAAGTGTGTTGGTGCCTGGAGGAGGGTTTCCTGGAAAGAAGGAATGCAAACTTTGTCTCTTAGAGGAACTGAGTAGTTTTGCTCACGTTCCCCAATCCCTTCACCTCTCTCATCCCTCGGCCAGCAATCTGCTCTGTCTGGAATACTGAACTTCTCTACTTGACTGTGCTTTACCTTTCAAATGTAACTAGTCCGTCCTTTGAGTCCAGGTTTATAATGCAAAGGTCGCCATGACAACTGCATAAGAGAAATATCCCATAGAATTTAAAGCTAGCTGTTCCAGAAAGGGCTGTGGTTCAGAAGGCCCATACACTTGCAGAATCAGGAGCAGAGAGAAGTCCCAATCAGAGAATACAGAGAGCAAGGAACCAAAGGCCAGCTTTCTCGGAGGACAGAGACTTGATGTCTGACTTGGTGGATGCTCTTACTGAAAGGTAAGCCTTGCTCTGTTCTGCCCCTCACTTAAAGTCTTTTCCCTGTGTTGTATCTGTTTTGTAAGGCAGCCTCTTGTATAGCCTAGGTGGACCTGGAACGTTCTATGTAGCCAAGGCTGGCCTCAAACTGTTTCTGCTTCCTAAGTACCGAGATTGCAGGTGTCCTCCACCACACCTGGCTTGCAGCCTTGACTCTCTTCTCTTTGTATGCACTACCTTATGTGCACTACCTTATAAACAGTGTGCATATTCCTTTCTTTCTACTGGCTGATCACCACGCAATTCTGCCTGGATGAAATCCAGTCCTGATGAATTTCCAAGTCTCCTCTAATCTCTAGCAGAGACAGAGAGGGGTAACTGGACCTCCTGAGTCTTTGTCCTTATCTGTGCTTCTCTTAGGAAAGGTGTATTTGAACCTTGAAGGTGAAACATAGACTAAAGAAAAAAATAATTAACTATAATTATCCCTTTCTAATCACTGAAAATCCTGTTTATCTTCTCTGTCATTCATTCATAAAAGCCAGTGGCTTGCTTTTCAAGTATTTTTTGCCTGAGTGGTTCTATTTAGGAATGTGGGGCTGTGGGGTGAGTTCTTTAAAGAAGTGGAGAGGGACACATCCACATTCTCCCATCTGCTGTGTTTGCTGTGCAACTGCTGTTAACTGCCACTCTGGTGGAGAGGAAGATGTGGCACCAACGGATGCTGAGACGCCCAGCAGCTTCTGAGGAGTAGGTCATGTCCAGCATCTCAGCATCAGACTCGGTGCCTGGCTCCTGTGATGATCAGAGCCACACCCTACTGCAGCGAGCACCAAAAGGAGCAGGCGTTCTATTGCTGCCGACTCAAAAGGAGAATGAACTCAGTGAACTCCACCCCACTCAAGAATGACCTAAACACATACCAGGCATTGTGGTTCCTTAATCCCCAACAAGACAGAATTCCAAAAGAGGCAGGTTGCGTACCCCTTTCACCTCCTCTGTGAGTTCTGCCCCCTCCACCTCCAATTTCAATGTCGTCTGTGTCCAGTGTTCCAGTTCTGCCTAAATCCATCTATACAGAGAATGAGGGTTCATGGATTATTTCAATAAGTAGTTGAATTTGTGTTCTGAGTTATTTGACCAACCAACTCATCCAGAAGTGAGTTGATCTGCCAGAACATTAGTTGTACTCTAGAAAGAGTATAGCAATGATAATAACAAATAAGGAAATAAGAGTTGGGAAGATGGCTCAGTTGCTGAAGCTCTTGCCACATAGGTATGAGTACCTGAGTTCAGTTCCCGAGAACCCAGGTAAAAAAGCTGAGTGTATGGCGCAGGTCTGTAATTCCAGCAATGGCAAAAAGGGAGGTGGAGATAAGTAGATTCTCAAAGCTCATGGGTCAGCTAGCCTGGCCTACATGGCCTCAAGCCAATGAGAAATCCTGTCTCAAACAGAAGTTAGAAGGATCCTAGGGACTGTCCACAAGAGCAGCGTGAACAGTATATCTTTACATGTGTACTCACAGAGGAACAAATACATGCACATATACAAGAAAGAAAAAAGAAGAGGGATGGGAGGGAGCAGGGAGGGAAGGAGGGAGAGAGAAAGAGGAAAGAGAGAGAGGGGGAGGAAGAGAGAGAGAGAGAGAGAGAGAGAGAGAGAGAGAGAGAGAGAGAACAAATTTGTTCTGATCATTGGTATGTTAGCAATAGTAAAATGTTAACATTTCAAGTATCCAACAGCAGAGGTGGGACCATCTGACATGATATGTGATATCTCCATCTAACAAATAATATTATAGTCATGAAAAAGGAACAAGAAGTATCTTTACACACTATCAGGAATTAACTCTGAGGATGTTTAGTAAAAATAGTAAGATTAAAAAAGAAATCTACCTTAAGCAGCATTTGGCAGGAAATACTGGGAGAAGTTGAGAGAGAGGGAATGGAGGGAGAATATAATAGAAATACATTTTATATACATTTGTGTGATTATATGCAATTCTCAAAAAATAAATAAAAATATATTAAAAATATATAAAAATATATTAAAACTGATGTTTTATAATAATTCTTGAAGCTAAATAGCATCAGCTCTCTAACTTTGTTCTTTGATAATACGAACTTGATTATTTTGTGTCTTCTGATTCTCATGCGAACCTTAGAATCAATTTGTTGTTTTCTGTAAACTAACTGTGGCATTTTTATGGTGCTTGTGTGGAATCCCCAGCCCAGAAGAGCTGGCATCTTCACAGAGCCCTCCTATCTGTGTATTCTTCTGTGTGGTTCTTCATATCTTTGATAAAAACATTGCTGCTCCACTCGCCCACATATAGATCTTATATGTATTTTGTTGGATTTATATTGGAATATTTAGATTCACAGGATGTTGATAGAAATAGTATTATATTTTAAATTTCTGATTCTATTTGTTCATTGCTAATATATAGAAAAATTACTGACTTTTATATTTTACCCTTGTATCTAGCAACCTGTCTATAATCACTTGTGAGTTCCAAAATTCCTTTGTCAATTCTTTAAGATACCCTACAGAGACCATCTTTCCTTCCTTCCTTCCTTCCTTCCTTCCTTCCTTCCTTCCTTCCTTCCTTCCTTCCTTCCTTCCTTCCTTCTTTCCTTCCTTCCTCCCTCCCCCCTCCCTCCCTCCCTTTCTTTTTTCCTTTCTTCCTTCCTTCTCTCCCTTTCTCTTTCCTTCCCTCTCTTCCTTCTTTCTTTCTACTTTGGTTTTTTGAGATACAGTACTGTTATGTGGCTTTAGCTAGTCTAGTACTTGCTATATAGATCAAGCTGGTCTTGAACTCATGGCAATCCTTGTACCTCAGACTCCTGGGTACAAGGGTTATAGGCATTTCCACCATGCTTGGCTAGTTTTATTTCTTTATTCATAAGCTGCAGTTTTCATTTCTTTTTCTTGCCTTATTGCATTTTCTAGGGCTTCCAGTTAGATGTAAAAAAGCTGTCAGTAGTAAAGGAGACCACCATTCCTCATCTCTGATCATAACAGGAAAGCTTTTAGTTATTCACTGTTAAGTTTCATATTAGCTGTAGGGTTTTTTTTTTTTTGGTAGACATTCTTCTCTATAAAGTGGAAGTTCCCCTCTGTTGCTAATTTCTTGAGGATCATTTTTTGTGAATGGATGTTGACTTTTGTAAAATGCTCTGAATTTGTGATATGATCATTCCTTATTTGGCTCATTGTGGTGGATTACATTAATCTATTTTAAAATATTGAATAATCTTAAATACTGAGAATAAATTCTACTCATTTGTGATATGTAGTTCTTTTATACTTGCTGGATTTAATTTGCTAATATCTGGTGGTGGTTTTCACATCTAAGCTTATAAAAAATGTGAGATAGCTGGGAGCTTCCACTGCTCCAGGTTTCTAGCTCATCCCAGAGGTGTCCCCCGATTCCAGTTGTCTCTCCCAGTACTCTCTCCCTCCATCCTCCCCTCACCTGATCCCTCCTGTTCCCATACCCACTCACTTCCACACCCATCCACCCTATCCACTGGCAATGTCAACTCTGCTTCCCCTCACAGTGAGATTCATGCATCCCCCCAAAACACACACACCTCCTGGAGCCTTTCTTGTTACTTAGTTTCTCTGGGTCTGTGGATTGTAGCATGGTTCTCCCCTTTTTATGGCTAATATTCACTTATGAATTCACTTATACCCATGCTTGTCTTTCTGAGTTTTGCTTACCTCACTCAGGATGACCTTTTCTAGTCCCATCCATTTGTTAGCAAATTTCATGATGTCATTGTTTTTAACAGCTGAGTAATGCTCCATTGTGTAAATGTACCACATTTTCTTTATCCATTTTTCAGTTGAGGGACATCTAGGTGGTTTCCAGCTTCTATTATGAATAAGACTGCTATGAACATAGTTGAGCAAGTGTTCTTGTCATATGGTAGAGCATCCTTTGGGTATATGCCCAGGCATGATATAGCCGGGTCTTGAAGTAGGTTGATTCCCAACCTTCTGAGAAACCGGCATATTGATTTGCAAATGTGAGTAACCCTAGCTAAGACTCCTAGCAATAGGGGATATGGAGCCTGACCAGCCATCTCCTGTAACCAGGCAAGATTTCCAGTGGAGGGACTGGGACACCAACCCAGCCACAAACTCTTCGACCTACAATTTGTCTTGCCTACAAGATGTGCGAGGGTAAAGATGGTACAGAACTTGTGAGTGTGATCAACTGATGACTGGCCCAGTTGGAGACCCATGGGTCTCTTTGAGAGGAAGTTCACCCCTGAGGGCCAGAACCAGAGGTGGGATACCCCAGAGACCTGGGATAGAACCATACCCAACTACCAAAAAAAAAGGTCAATGAAATGATTCCTTTTTAAAAAATATTTTTATTTCATAATTAATTTAATTTTACATGATGCCTAATGATATTCTGCTATACTCAGGCGACTAGCCCAACTATCATCAAAGAGGCTTCACCTAGCAACCAATAGAAACAAAAGCAGAGAAACACAGCCAAACATTAGGTGGGGTGGAGGAATCCCGTGGAAGAGGGGGAGGAAGAATTGTAGGAGCCAGTGGGATCAAGGGCACCCCAAGAAAACCCACAGAACCAACTAACCTGGGTTCACTGGGGCCCACAGAGACTGAACCAACAACCAGGGAGTCTTCCTTGGACTGACCTTGGCACTCGGCATATATGTTACAATTGTGTAACTTGGTCTTTTTATAAGACTCCTAACAGTGAGAGCAGGGGCTGTCTCTGACTCTGTTACCTGCTTTTGGGACCCTTTCCTCCTTCTGGATTGCCTCATCCAGCCTTAATAGAAGAGGAGGTACCTAGTCTCAATGCAACTTGACATAGGATGGCTGTCTGATATACGTGGGAAGCCTGTCCCTGTATCTGAAGAGAAACAGAGGAGGAGGGGTGGGGGTGGGGTGGGGGGAAACTGGGAGGAGAGGAGGGAGGAGAAACTTTGGTTGGGATGTAAAAACAAACAAAACCAAAAACATTTCTAACTCTCTTATCTTACGATGTATTTGTTTGATTTGGGATACTTCCAGAGTAGTGCTGATCTTGTAAAATAAGTTAGAAATTATTTTCTCTGCTTCTGGAAGAGGCTGTGGAGGAATAGTATAATTTATTTCTTCAATATTTGGTAGAGTTCACCAGTGAGCCTATCTGGACCTAATGCTTTTGGTTTTATAGTGGCATTGATTTACTGACTCGATTTAGTTAGTAGACATGCTCCTGTTTAAATTGTTTGTTTCCCTTTGTGTAGATTTTGATAGATTTATCTTTGAAGGAATCGATCCATTTTTGCCTTAGTTATCAAACCTGTGAGCATAGAGCGTTTCAATGTCTATTCTTCTAAACGTCTCATGTCTGTGTGGTTTGCATTTCTACCGCTTCTTTCCTTCATAGCACTGTTAATTTAGATTTTCTCTGTTTTTCTTGTTTAATCTGGACAGAAAATTGTTGATTTTATTAGTCTTTTTCAATGACCAGCTTTAGTTTTTGTGGATTTTTCCCATCAGTTTGTTACTTTGGACTTCCTTGATTTGTGATCCATTTTTAAATTGTCTCTTCTTTTAGTTTGAACTTAATTTTCTATTTGTTTTAATTTTTGTGTGTATGTGTGTTCAACCTACAGTAAATGCTTACTATTGATGGATGACACACGAAACTTTAAAATAAAAAGATCCATGGTTATCTTGTGACTTGGGAGTAACAAGAGATAAAAATGTGAGGAATTTGCCAGTTTTTACAAGGCAAGTCTACTGGCCACCAGGTTCCTTAATTTCTTTGTTTATATGAAAAAGATCCTCATTTCTTCTTCACTTTGAAAGGTGAGTTTCAGAAGGAACAGAGTTCTGAGCAGGTGTTTGTTGTTGTTAATCTCTCTGAACACTTTGCTCCCGTCTCCTGTCTCCATGAGGTTTGTTTCCTTGCATGAACTGGCTACAATTCTTAGCTCTGGGCTTCTACAGAAAGATCTCATTGCCTCCTTCTCAATTTTTTCAAGTTTGCTATTAATTTTCTGTGGTTTTCTGGAGTTCAAATTTCATATGCCTCTGTCGTATCCGCC
Organism: Peromyscus maniculatus bairdii; assembly: GCF_049852395.1. Taxonomy (NCBI): domain Eukaryota; kingdom Metazoa; phylum Chordata; class Mammalia; order Rodentia; family Cricetidae; genus Peromyscus; species Peromyscus maniculatus. The sequence goes on from NC_134856.1 coordinate 64,250,715, forward strand.
CCCCAATATTCTATTAATTGCTCTTCCCTGAGCTTCCTGGATCTGCATTGAGTGTGTGAGATCAATCAAGAGAGATTTTAGATTCTTGTTCAGTATGGTTTTGCCGACTTCTCTCTCTTTTCTCTTCCTGCCCTTCTTACCGTGCGCCTTTTGGCCCTATTTCATGATTCTTGTGTATTCTGTCTCTCCTATTCAGTATCTTCTCTTTGTTTTTAGGTTTTAGGAACTTCAGTTGTCATAACCTCAAGTTCAAAGACTGTCCTCAGCCAAGTCTAGTGCATGAATAAGTAAGTGTCTTGTTCAGGTAAGTTTTTGTGTGATATTAGTATAGGGTGTTCCACAAGGGAGTTGTTTAGAGATTCAAACAAAAGAATTTACAAATTAAACCATATTATTATGTCTGGTACTTGCCCCATGTTAACCTAGTGTAGCTGGGGCAGGGACAGTCACACATAAATACATTTGGCCATGAGCTAGGAGATGAATTAGGGTAACAAATCGATGGGAATTTATTTAACCATCCTCACTGATTTTTTTTTTTATAGTTTTGATTTTTTTCATGATAAAACAGTTGAAAAGAGGTTCAGAGAGAGGGGGAAACAAGTTCAGATTTTGAGGTGCCAGAGAAGAATGATTCCTAAGCCCCCTAAAAGCCTTTACAGACGAGGCAAGTGCCCACCTGCCCAGTGTTCTGCTTAGGAGCTCTGCCTTCTTCTCCTCTTGCCTGGGTTAGCTCGGCGCATTCCACTTCTCTGAAAGTAGCTGTCTGTGGCTGCCTGCACAGCTCAGGGACCGTCCCTGGTGTGCTGTTAATCAACTTGGCTAAACTGCCACAAAGTCTAGAGGTCACTGATCCTTCCCCATTCTGCACAGTGCTATTGATTCCTGCCTGCTGCTCCATGGTCCTGTGACCTCTTTGAATGCCCCGTGGCCTGCGCTTCCTGTCCCTCAAGATGTGTAGGCCTGCACCTCTGTTACCCTTGCTGCAGGGTCTACAGTGAGGTGCCTGCTAAGACTTCCAGAGCCACGGTAAGGTTCAAGGTTGGTGCTTCTCACAGAGGGCTTCATTGCCCCTCTCCACACAGTGCTTAGACTGACTAGCTGGATTTCTTCAGAGCCCGGGATTTGGGGGCTGTCGCATTGAAGCCTGACTCTAGCCTCAGAGATGATCTTTCTACGGGCTGCATTATTTATGCTTGTCCTAAAGCCTCCTGAGGGAAGTGTGCTTTGGCCCCTGACAAAGACAAAGGCCTCCTAGCTGACCTCAAAACATTTCCCTCCACATCTCCCCACTGAGATAATTTGCTGAAGTTTGCTTTTTATTTTAGTTGCTTGAGATGGTTTCATTTTTGAGGGACCAGAAAGAAACACCTCTTTGGGGATTTACGGTATCCATTTTAAATAGGTTAAAAAATATACCCCACAGACAGCAAGTATAATTTTCAAAGACAGGTTCCCGAAGACTTGGGGGCAATGAATTACAGCCTTTCCCAAGATAAAGAAGACAGATTGCATCAAGGAACTGGAACTCATGGGGAGAATGAATGAGAGCCTGGCCACAACCGTCCTGAGGTGGGTTTACACCTCAGCTCCAAGCGTTTGTGAATGTTAGGTTTAACTTGAATGTTAGGTTTAACTTGCCGTTAATTAACGGATGCTAGTTGCATGCACTTAGAAGGTGCAGTGTGATATTGTGGCCCATCTGAATTTTATGCAGAGATTAAATGGAGCCAGCGAAAGCATCCATCACCCCACATGCTTGTCATTTTATGTTGGTGAGCAAGTGTGACATCACTCTAAAGCAAATTCCTAGTAGACACAACATTTCTTGTTCAGCTGTATCATGACCGGTGCAGTGGATCTCAATGGGGCGTTCCCTCTGTGTAACTGGAGCTTCATAGCTGTGGCCAGTGTCTTGAGGGTCCATCTCTGGCACCTCTGAGCCTTCTGCTGTACTTGGACACTGGTCTCCCCAGTGACTACATGGGAAGGCTTGCCTCCTAGGGTGGTACTACCAGAGGAGTGGAGCCCCTAAGAGTTGGAGCCTTGTTGAGAACCTTAGGGCCTGTAGATGTGCCTCAAAGGGGAGGTGGCTCTTGTTCTCTTGTTCCTTCCTCATGAGTAGCTTTGCTCTGCCACAGGCTCTTCTCTTCACATATGCATGTGCCCTCCTTGCCAGAAACTCAAAGAATTGGGGCAGAGACATGTGGCTCTCTGAGTTCTAGGCCAGCCTGATCTACATAGCTAGTTCTGGCCTCCTAGGAATACATATTGACTCTCTCTTGCGCGTGCGCGCACACGCGCACACGCGCGCGCGCATACACACACACACACACACACACACAGAGACAGAGACAGAGACAGAGAAGTAAACTTATTCTCAAATCTCCAAGTTCCTCGGGAATTTCTTGGTTAAGTCATTTTCCTTTTATGAAATCATAAGATCCTTGTCATCTGGGTGCTAGAGCTGAGTCTGACATGATTTACAGAGTGGCCCAGACTGTGCACTGTGGTTCTCTGTAGGAGCCCAGCTCAGGCCGGAAACAGATACCTGCCCACCATGAAGTGGCAGCAACAACAGGGACAAGGAGAAAACAAAGCAGTACTCGCATAACTTCGCTCCAGGTATATGGAAGGTGCGTAGGCAGCCATCTCCACCTGTCCTCTCCTCTACAAGCACGGCACCTTCTGGGGAAAGTCAAGTCTGATCTCATTTTGCTCACTATGTATGCACATCTTCTAACACATATACACGAACACACGTTCCTCCCCCATAAACTACACAATCATGCACACAGATAACAAACATTGCCACATAGAAACACACATCCACAAAACCACACACACACACACACACACACACACACACACCTGTATAAACACAGATATCTCCCCACGCAAACACATAGCATCATACACTTAGCATATACATAAACACACATGTGGATAAATCCACATAAGCTATGTGTGTACAGAGAAATGCATGCAAACATATGCATGCAAATAAAGTATATGTAGACACAAAGGCACATTCATAGACACACATGTACACACACACACACACACACACACACACACACACACACACACACACACACACACCCCTACACCTGCCAGCTATCACATAACAATAACATGGAGGTTCCATCTTCTCCAGCAGCAGAAAACTGGTGGTGTCCATCATCACCCTCTCAAGGGAGGAATGTCACCATGGGGGATAGACCAGGCTCTGGGGCTGCTTCCTGAAGATGTGGGCCAGCATCTTCTGGTTGAGACAGACCACCCTGCTGAAGTCCATACAGGTCCCCACTTCTTCTTTCCTATCGATATTGCCTGGTTAGTTTATGTTCCTTCTAGGTTTTCAACAGAAACACTCCTAGTGTCTGTGAACTATATTCTAGCACTGACTTTTCTCCTTTAGCGGAACTGAAGCAATTTGTGTGCCCTGTGCCCATCCAGCTGCCTGGGAAGGCAGTTCCCTTCTACAGGGAACACCAGAAGTGGGTCACCTTGCCCCTGAACAATTGGAAGGAAGTTTCTTTTTGCTGCCACCTGCCTCCTCTCTCTGCCCGTCCTGATTTCCTGTTCAGTTCCTCAGGCTCTAGCCTGTGTCCAATTCCCCAGGGCCTCATTGCTGTCAGTTAATAATACCTTTCAATGCAGTTATTCTCAGGCTTTTTGCATTTTAATAGGACCCCCAGGGATTAAAATGCCCCAGAACCAAAAGAATGAATCTCTAATGGTGAAAGTCTAGGTACCAGTGACAGGTATTGTGGGGGACTTTATGAGGAGGGTTCTCTCAGAAGACAAGCACCAGGACAGCCTTCAGCTCCGCTGCCTTGGTATGGGAGGCTCATCCTCAGCTTAGGAATGTGAATTAATCAGCATCGAAACAGGGAAAATCGTAACCTCTGCCGATTCCAACTTCACATTTTTATCAGCTTTACCTACCGTCAATGGCTATGTGGGAATATTGGTAGTGTTTCCATGCTGGGAAAATTTTGCCTTATCTTCTGAGTGACCATGTGACAGAGGCTGTGGGGTTGGAAATACTTGATACTTGGGGGTCAGGTCTTATCCTGTTCTGAGGGGACACAGGAGAATGGCTGGATTCAGCTTGGCATGATGACACATTGAGCTGTTATTTCCAGACACATTTTGTACACGGACAAAAAAAAAAAAAAAAAAAGGCAAGGAGGCAGTCTATTCTTCTCACTATTGTTCAGCTTGAAGGATGTCAGATCTCTGCTCTGTATCTGGAACTCTCTATCGCTCTTTTTTTTTTCCTCCCCTTGCTAAGTAAACAGCAGAGCTTCATCCATTATTCAGCTATCAGGGGCTTGTCAGGGTTTTCTGGCCGTGGAACTTGGGAGTTCTTACATTTCTTTAAAACTGTGGAAAAAAATGTATTTGCCAAAAGCCTGGAAAGGGAAATGAAGAAAGATATCAACTCCTACAATATAATTAATCCTCTGTGCCTCTCACCCCAGAGGGCTAACTCCAGTCTTTCTTTAGTAGTGGGAATTTAGTTTCATTTCTGGTTTTGGTTGTCATTATTCACACTTAAGTACCTGTGGCAAGTACTATGGAAGAGCACGATACTTGTAAACAGGTTTGGGGCACACAAGAAGGAAGAAGGGCTTTGAACTGTGCCTGTGAGGAAAGACCAGGGGCTGCTGTGCCCAGCTCTCTGGTAAGGCTTGCAGACAATGTCATCTCCATACACCGAGTGGTCCAGATCCTGCTTTGGAGAACTCTTGGGAGGCTTTCTGCAATATTCCCATGTTATTACATGCTACAGTTAAAAGTCATCTTTTGGAAAAGACTTTTCTAGCTTAAAAGTTACATGTCAAAAAAAAAAAGAATTTTTGAAAGGCATGTGAAAGTCTTACACACACAAATATATGCATTTGACTGCTTTTATCTTTTGTACCAAGGAGAGTTGACCTTTGCCTTTGGAAGTACAGAACAAATGAGAATATAGACAGCTGCATGGTCTCTACACATCACTTCTGCCTACTGACAACAGCATCTATAAGCCTCTAAGATGCCACCCAATGAACGGGACTCTGGCCCCTCCAGCCACGGTGTGTATATGTAATGGGTTCTAGATACAGAAATGAAACGTTGAAGTGCAGCAGCTACATTCACTATGACAATTAAAGCTGACCCCCTCAAGCATGGAGTTTGGGGACCCTCAGATTTCTGAAAGGTTTTTAAATTGTAAAACATCATTGGAACATAAAGTGCTAAAATAATGTACTGTTTTATGCGTTCCATAATAACTGATATCAAACTGAAGCTATTATTATTAAATGCACCAGAGAAAAGAGAATAGCTTATCTCCATGAGCCCGAATTAATGGATTAAGGAAAGGAAACAAACTCCATTCTTGTTCAAATTTATTTACTTTTGAATGTGATTCCTGTTAGAGTAGTAGAGGACTATAAACTTGATGTAATCATAATTCTAAAAGCCACTTAAAATATCCTTTTCTGGTAGATACTTGGGAAGCCCTTGCTGTCTGTAGGAAGGGATGCTGAGAGGGATGTGGTTGGAGACTTATACAGTGCATGCACAGCCGTACATCCCAGGAGTGTGTGTGTGTCGCCCCAAAGAAGAGAACGTCTTGGGAGAAAGCCAGAGAGCCTCGTGCATTTCAACATATTTGTCAATGGTTGTATGAAGAGAAAGAAGGTACCTACACAAGTCCAGGAAGACAGACAATACAACTGATGCTACTGTCAGGATTTCACACGGAGTCCAATAAAAACAAATGTCTGCACACTCACAGTTCAGGGGCTGGGGGTGAGAACATAAACGTATCATGGGTTCTCACAGTTTAGCTGGGAGAGATATGTAGAAGCAAACTGAGGTGCAATGAAAGGCTATGCCCTGAATCCAGCCCCGCTTTAATTTAAATTTGTATTAGTGAGTGACATTCATCTGTAGGAACCTCCACCTCCCTACCTAGGAGGTGGGACTGTATAAGCAGCGCACCTACAATGAGCCTTCCTGGAACAATGTGCATATGTGCTCAGCACAGAAGCACTTCATGTTTCAGGCACAATGCTGTTACTATCATCATAGTAATGAGTAAGGTAATAATAGATCTGGTTCTTGCCCCCCCTCCCCGTGTGTGTGTGTGTGTGTGTGTGTGTGTACACGTGCATGTGCGCGCAGGCGGGGGGGGGGGGGGGGCTTGTTCCTGGGTCAGTGAGTACACATATGTACGTATGCATATGAAGGCTCAAGAAGAGCCTCAAGTGTCGTTCCTCAGGAGTCCACTCACCTGTTTTTGAAGACAGGATTTCTCACTGGCCGGAAATCTCTCTAATAAAGCTAAGCCAGGTGGCCAGGAAGGCCCAGGGATTCACCCATCTCTTCCTACCCAGTGCTGTGATTCCCATGTGCTCTGCCATGCCTAGTGTATTCAAGTGTGGATTCTGGGATTGACTCGGGTCTTTATGCATTTGCAGCAAACGCTTCACTGACTGAGTTATCTCCCTAGCTGAGATATCTGATTCTAACAGGTGGTCAACAGCTAACTGGGAAAAAAATGATGGGTTTTAACACTCAGTTTGAGCAGTATGCTCTGCAGGTAAGGAGTGGGGAAGTTGGCTGAACAAACGCTTGTGTGAAGTGTATTGAAGGCTTTTGTTAAGGGAAAGCCTCCTTGTCATCAGCATGGCAATGGCTTTGATAAAGATAATGGAGGGACTAATGAAAGCGCACTGCAGGTCACAGGAGGGAGAAGTTCCTTGGTACTTGAGAGGGACTGGATCCTATATTTAGGAAAAGGCTGAGTTCTGAAGAGTTGACTATGATGGGATGGATGTGGTGGGTGGGGCCATGGTATTATGGAACATGGAGCTCCAAGGTGACAAAGAATGCTGATCAGATGTACAGGTCAGATTTGGGAGCTCTAAGTAACTGTTTTAGGTGGTCTGGAGGCTTGACTAAGGATGTCACTCAATTATCTGAACACTTGGTTCCCACTTAGCGGTACTGTCTGGGAAGGTTTGGGGGGTACCTACTTGCTGAAGGAAGCCCATCACTGGGGGATCTGAGAGTTCATTGCCTCACCCTGCTTCCAATTTATTCTCTTCTGCTTGAGGTTGAAGGTGTGATCACATGACATTCTGCTCAGGCCATCTATTATCATTTCTCCCCCTTCTATCATGGGGTCCCTTTCTCACTTTGGAACTGTAAGCCAGAATAAACTCTTGCTTCTGTAAGTTGCTTTTGATCATGGGGTTTTACCACAGCAACAGAAAGATCACTACTAAAGATGGGTAGTTGGCAGGTCAAAGGTGCCAATTTTATTACTGAGGCGACTGAGCGACAACACAAAAAGGCCCACAGTGTGAGAAGGCTTTAAGTACTAGTACTCCGTAACATCCAGGGCCATGTTAGGTAATGTCAGGATTGGTCAGTTAAGAGGCGTAGGAGAGGAGACCACAGTTTTAACTCTCCTTGAGGCAGACAATTCAGTTTTGGCTAGTTTTAAAAATTCCAGTGAATTCAGGAGGTGGGGTTGTCCCCAAATTTCTGGTATCTTGTCTATGTAGACTTACACAGAGAATTAGCCGAAGGTAAAGGTTGGGTGAAAAATGCTTGTTTACAGTTAGGTCGTTTTTTTTAATTCTAGAGATTAGCTAGCTCTGGAAGGGCTAGTCTTTCCCCATCCTTCCAGGACTACCAAGATGTTAAGACGTCATCAAATATAGAAAAGATGTGTCTCTCTCTCTCTCTCTCTCTCTCTCTCTCTCTCTCTCTCTCTCTCTCTCTCTCTCTCTCTCTCTCTGTGTGTGTGTGTGTGTGTGTGTGTGTGTGTGTGTGTGTGTGTGTGTAAGGTATCAGGACACAATCTGGAGTTCCAGGAGAAAAACTAGGATCCAAAGGGAGAAGCTTTAGGAAGGGCAATGTTAGGAGGAATAATAAACCATTCAGTGAAAACAGAGCTATCAGAGGCTGGGAATGTGGCTCAGCTAATGGAATGATGACCTAGAATACGTAGGTCCTTGGGTTCAATGTCCAGAACTACATACCACTGAGTGTGGTAGCCCAGCTGCAATCCCAACACTCGGGAACTGATCAGAAGGAGGTGTATGGTGGGTGGGAAGTTCAAGGTCATTCTCAGCTCTGTGGCACGCTTTGGGCAAGCCTGAGCGCCACGAGACCTTGTTTCAAAATCAAAAACAAAAACAAAAGGAAGAAAATAGTACTATCTTGAAAGTAGACTGGATGTCTTTGTCTGAACCTAGAGTCGTTTTGTGCTGGGAGAACCATACGCCTCATGCTTTAATTACTGTGAGGCTGGGATAAGGCCCAATGTGTAGAATATGAACATCCATGACTAATGGCATGCCTTGTGTAGGAAGAAAAATGAAGGGCAGTTGTCTGTCTTCATTCTCTTAACTTCTTAGAAGGAGGACCAACTTAAAAAGAATAAAATTAGGTACTGGGAATAAGTAACTTTCTTATTTTTGCATAGTTATAATAAACTGGGACCCTGACAAGAAAGATTTGGACCCAAGCCACCACAAAATAACCCCTATTTTAGGGCCAAGTGGCCACATGCCTAAGTTAAAAAACAATGGGCTGACCTTAAATTCTCTTGAGAAGCTGGGAGCTGCAGAGTGTGTATTGGCAGAGTCTTTGTATGACATCATTCCTCTAAGTACCAAACTCTGGCTTGGCCTTCTCCACTGGTACCTTCTCTCCCTGTGTCTTGGGACCATCTTTTAGGACTAGTCTACTTAGGCTCATCAGTTTACGTGTTCTTAGCACCTGGTATGGTAATTTAAAAGAAAATAGGCCCCAAAGGGAGTGGCACTGTTAGGAGGTGTTGCTGTGGGATGGTCTGTATGTCAAATTGCTCTGACTGGTTAATAAATAAAACACTGATTGGCCAGTGGCTAGGCAGGAAGTATAGGCGGGACTAACGGAGAGGAGAAAAGAAAGAACAGGAAGGCTGAGTCAGAGACACTGCCAGCTGCCGCCATGACAAGCAGCATGTGAAGACGCCGGTAAGCCACGAGCCACATGGCAAGGTATAGATTTATGGAAATGGATTAATTTACGCTATAAGAACAGTTAGCAAGAAGCCTGCCACGGCCATATGGTTTGTAAGCAATGTAAGTCTCTGTGTTTACTTGGTTGGGTCTGAACGGCTGTGGGACTGGCGGGTGACAAAGATTTGTGCTGACTGTGGGCAAGGCAGGAAAACTCTAGCTACAAGGTGTGGTCTTGTTGGAGTAGGTGTGGCTTTGTTGGAGGAAGTGTGTTGTTGTGGGAGCGGGCTTTGAGGTCTCTTCTCAAGCTTCACTCAGTGTGGCAGCCAGTCGACTTCCTGCTGCCTTCTGGTCAAGATGTAGCACTCTCAGCTCCAACACTATATCTGCCTGCACGCTGCCATGCTCCCCATCATGATGATAATGGGCTAGATCTCTGAAACTGTAAGCAAGCCACCCAAATTAAATGTTTTCTTTATAAGAGTTGCTGTGGTCATGGTGTCTCTTCACAGCAATAAAATCCCAAACTAAGACACTGGCGAAGTATGAAAGGTTCCTCACAGGTTTGTACTGGGATTTTTACTTCCTCTATGATAAAACGGAGGAGTTGACACAACTTTCTTCCTTATCCTAAGATTCTCTGATGGTAGTTTTCTTGGCTGTGATGAAGTCTTGTGAGCTACTCTCCACATGACAATGGGCTATGTGCTTCTTGGTGTCAGCCTAGGTACCTTTGCTTATTGTGAGTTAGCTGTACCCCCTTTTTGTGTACCCATAAAAGCTAAGATCCTGACCAAATAGCCTGTCCAAGATAATGCAGTTGACAAGAGAGAAAATAAATCAGACAAATCTAAATCTGCCCATAAGGTTTCCTGTCTTGTTACAGTGGACTCTATTATTGTGTAGGCTGGAGCATAAGAGCTTTCAGAAGGGATGAGAATCTTGTGGGGCCATTGCACTCTGGCCTAGTCTTGTCAACGCAGTTGAGAACTTACAATGATGACTGTAGCTCCCTGGCATCCTTTTAGAGTAAGTAGCTTTCTCTGCTAATGGGAGGAAAGCAGTGCTTTAAAAGTCATGGGATAGTTTAATCTTATTTTCATTTAATTGAGTTTTTTTTTTCTTTGCAAGTTCATATCATCGTGGGATGGTGGCTACAATTCTAGTTCAGGAGAAAAGAGGATTGACTTTCATTCACAAAATTCTGTTTTGGTATGGAAGCATAGATACCTGCCTTGTTTTTAAAGTCTGAGCCTATGATGACTTTCATTATTGGATTATTCTTTCTCCTCGCCCCTCTTCCATTATTTCTTGCTTTTAGCTGTGAAGACTGAAAATCTTGGACATGAAGATGAAACCCTCTGTGAGGGTCACTGAACTCTTTTCTCCAGTGCTAGAAAATGAGATGTTTCCTTCTCTATGACACCTCAGTGCTCAGAAAAATGTCTAAGATTCATCTTCCTTCTGAACGATCTATCTCTACTTTCCTATTTCTTTTTTAACACAGTCTTATATATCTCAGGCTGTCCCCTGACTCACTCTGCAGCGAGGAATGACCTTGAACTTCCTGCATGCACGTCCTGAAGGCTGAGGTTACAGCCATGTGCCACCACAGTTTTTTTTGTTTGTTTGTTTTTACTCAGGGTTGGTGCTCTCGGCCAACGGCTTCTTGCGTCCTTGGCAATCACTCTGCTAACCCAAAGCCCTCCATTTATGTTTAACGGTCACGTGGTGACTGCGACTGAAAAGATGTCATTTAGCGTGTTATTGCCATGAAAACTAGACCCCGCTTGGGTGAAAATGAACAAATCGACTGCACGGGACGTGGTTTGCTCCCAGCCTCATAGAGCTCTGTCTGGGTTGTGCTGTGGACTGGCAGTGTTTACACTCACACAACCGTCTGACTTGAATCCTGTGGACAGCGGATACTAACCAAGCTGGCTAAAATTTTGTGTGGCCCTCTGTTCAGAATTAAAATCTGGAGGGGACACCTACCCTGAGGAGGCCTCCAGTCTGAGAACTCCTCTGAGGCCCCAGCAGACAGGTCGACTCTCTTGGGGTGGCCTCGATTTTTCAAGCCTCTAACTACGAGATTTTCATACCCTGCTTCCACCACAGAGTTGTGAAAATGGATTTCCAGGTGAATCTGTGGGCTTGCAGATGGCCCACGTGTGGCATAGTTTGGAAGGGAGCAGGTAACTGAATGATGTGATTAGGAGAATGACGGGGCCCATAAGCTTTTAGATTCTGTAACTATTGTGAGGAGTGCCTCACTTTTCTAACCTGTAAAATGGACTGATAACATTCTCTTACCTCACAGGTCTTGTAAGGATTCAGGGAGTGAATTACTGCATGTGGAGTATTCGGCATAATGCTTGCCTTGTAGCTGAGGCCACTAAGCGTTACTCTTGACATTCACTGTTATGTTTCTCAGCTTCAAAATATAAAATAGAGTTTCCTTTTTTTTTTCTTTTCTGGGCTTGAAACAGGGTCTCACTCTGTAGCTCAAACTGCCCTGGAACTTCCTATGGGGCTAAACTTCCCGACTGGCTTTGAACTCTGAGGAGTCTCCTGAGTATTAGCATTATAGATGTAAGTAACCCACCCAGGGTTCTACAACAGATTGCAACCCTTTAGGAATAGCATCCCTCTGATAGGTATTTACAGAGTTAGTATGAGGCAATGGCGCCCATAGACACGTGGTGTAGATGTTAGGGCTGGAGGTGCAGTGTCCGATAGATCTGTGGGTGTTTTGTTGATCCATGTTGAGGAAACTCTGCTTGATCCACTCTGTTCCCCTTGCTGAGCTAGTGCCTAGACTTAGCATGACAGAGCTCCTTCTCTCCTCTTACTATACGGACGCACTGTTCAATGTGGTGTTACAGTAACATGAAAATCACACCTACCCCAAGAGGCCAGATTATCAGGAGCTCTCCATCACTTCCTGAAACTGAGCACCTGTTGGAAGTATATGCCACAGACCCGTAATTACAGGTGACAAAATGCTGGAAACGGAGCACAGAGCAGTGGGAGACAGTGGCCAGATCCTTTCACTTTGAGTTTGAAGGGACCAGTGTTACCTGAGGTGGAAACATGCTTCGCTTTTTCTCCTTCTCTTCCTAGGCCTGGCGCTCCAACCTCATTAGCCCTACCCAGCCATTCCTAAGGGCTAGGTAGATCCCTCCATCTCCCCTGCTCCTCCCTTGTCTTTCCCCTTCTGTTAGTCCATCAATTGGGCACACATCGTGTGTCCAATCTCGCTTTAGATTAAGTTGTGAATAGAACATTTCCTTTGCTTACATGAGATTTCCTGAGCAAATTTTAAAAACTACACAGGTAACTGATGTTAATATGTACAAGGCCAATGAAGGAGAAGTTTATTGGCTATGAGAGTTGGTATCAGGGAATCTAGCCTTTTTTTTTTTTTTTTTTTTTTTTTTCCTGATGGCTTAGAAAGAAAAATGGCACCTTCAGTTTGATGTTTGAGCTTGGAATGCAAGAGGGAGCAGTTGGGGGAAGGAGGGAGGGGCTTATTATCCGAGAAAACATAGATTACAGAAAAGCCCTGAGGAGACAAGTGAAGGGACCAGGTCACAGAAAGTTGGAGAGAGGAGCTGACAATGGCCAAGGTAGAGACTTCTTTCTTTCTCAGCGCCATATGGTTTGATGGAATTTGAATTATTTGGACACTGCATTGGTTGCTTTCTTAAAGTCAGTACTACAGTACAGCTTCCCTTGGAGCTCTGTCCGCATCTTAGACAGCTATCCAAAAGACTTATACCCACCTCTACATTTAGGCTATCTCTGAAATTCCCACCCAACCTTATGAAGCCATAAGCCACATACAATACTGTTTTTGCAAAGTTTAAAATTTTATGTAATTATTGAATGCTCTGTGACTTTGCAATTTGCTTTTCTAACAAAACTTTGTTTTTGAGATTTTATAAATTTTGATATATCAGATTATTTGTGTACATACATAACTAGACAGGTAGGTAGGTAGATAAAGTATGTATAATGGTTTTAGACAGGTTCTCACTATGTAGCCTAGGCTGGGCTTGAACCTCCTGCCTTAGCCTCTCAAGTAGATATATGGACCACCATATCTGAATCAGGCTATTTGTTTTTGACACATACATTGAATTTGTACATACACAAACACATACACACACACACACACACACACACACACACACACACACACACACACACACGCTGTGTCTAGAAAGTGAATCAAAGCTCTATACATGATATATAGCTATGCACACTCTACATCTTTAGCCCAAACTTTTATAATATTTATCTGTATGAATATAGCACAAATACACTAGGTTATTTAGACAGTTCCCACTAATAGACACAAAGATTTTTTTTCTGATCTAGACAATGCTCCTATGAAAATTCTGTTTTGAAACTTTCTGGTACTAAGGATTAAACATAGGGCTACCCATATGATGAGCACACACTCTACCATGGCACTACACCCTGGACCGTAGGAATTTTCCTGTACCAATCAGCAGGAGCATTCTAGGGAATATTCCATGAAGGAAAATTGCAAGGTTCAATGAGATGCACAACTTCTAGCAAATTGCCTTCCTCTATCCATTTGTGAATCTCATTAATATACAACAAGCACCATAACTCAGTGATAATTTTTAATAATTCTATGGTTTGCTTTATAAAGTAGTCTTCTATAGGAATTAAAAGATTGGCTTGATAAAGATATGATTTTTCCTGCCCTTTGCCCCATGTTCACTTACTGAGGTATGGTTTTCTGCACATGCTCACTTTATCATTTGTACACATGGGAACGGTAACCTCTCTAGGCCAACGATGGTCACTTGGTTCCCACCTGTTTATGATATTGAGTTGTTGTTTTATTTTAAATCTTTAAAATATTTTTATTTTATAATTAACTTAATTTCACATATCAGCTACAGATTCACCTGTCCTCCCTCCTTCCACCCCCAGCCCTCCCCTCCAATCCATCCCCCATTCCCACCTCCTCCAAGGCAAGGTCTCCCCTGGGGAGTCAGCCCAGCCTGGTAGACTCAGCCAAGGCAGGTCTAGTCCCCTCCTCTCTACACCAAGGCTGAGCAAAGTGTCCCAGCATAGGCCCCAGGCTCCAAAAAAGCCAGCCCATGCACCAAGGACAGGTCCGGGTTCCACTGCCTGGGGGCCTCTTAAACAGTTTCAGCTAATCAACTATCTCACTTATCCAGAGGGCCTGGTCCAGTTCCATGGGGGCTCCTCAGCTATTGGTTCACAGTTCATGTGTTTCCACTAGTTTGGCTATTTGTCCCTGTGCTTTTTACAATCATATCAATATCTCTCGCTCATACAATCTCTCTTCTCTCTCGCTGATTGAACTCCTGGAGCTCTACCTGGGGCCTGGCCGTGGATCTCTGCATCTGCTTCCATCAGACACTGGATGAGAGTTCTATCATGACAGCCAGAGTGTTCGGGCATCCGATCACCAGAGCAGGTAAGCTTAGGCACTCTCTTGACCATTGCCAGTAGTCTACTTTAATTTTTTTGATTGAGAGTAGTTTTAAATATTAATTGAGTTAAGATAGTCTATATATTCCAATTATAGTGTACTGTCAAGCTCAAGTACTCATTACTTGTGAAAAAAGTTTTAGAATGTTTTCCCATATTGATTCCTAAAATTTTAAAAGTCTGACTTTATGTTTAGGTCTTTGAACTAGAATTTATTTTTTGTGCATGTAGTTTCATTATTTCCTATCCATTTCCTTATATTGTTTTGCCTCATATTAAAGTTTCTATAGTAAGTTTATCTATATATTTTATGTATATTTTATATATAAAAACGGTATGTGATATATATTTATATATAAACAGTATATTATATATAAATGCATATTCTTTCAATTAAAATTCCCAATCTTGTACTACTCATGATTTTTCTCCTATCAGTAGTATATAGGAGTGATTTTAAAGAGGTTGGGATGTGTGTATGTGCACATATGTGTCTGTCTGTGTACACATAGGTAGGTGTGCAGGAGGAGGCCAGAGGACAACCTTGGGTGTTAGTCCTGACAAACTATCCACTTTGATTTTGGAGGCAGGCTCTCTCACTGGGACCTGGGTTCATCTGATCAGGCCGAGTTAGCCGGGTGTTGAGCTTCAAGGGTTCTCTTGCCTCTGCCTCCTCAGTGCTGAAATTGCAAATGCAGCTCACCACCCCGGCTTCTGACACGGGACCGGGGATTGAACACAGGTGCACGTGCTGGCAAGGTAAGCCCTTTGCCAACTGAGCCATCTCCCTGCCCCCAAGGGGTGACTTTTACTTACAAAATAACTTCTTATTTTAATAAAAGTGTGAATCCATTTATAATTATCTGTTGATAATTTGAATTTTCTATATACTACCCACTTTATCTGAGTTTCTTCTGTTTTAGGTTGAATTGTAACAGCTCTGTAGACAGTCTTTCTGATCTTTAGTGATCGGGAAGCAGTATTAGTTACTTTTCTGTTGTAACCAAATCCTTGACAATGACAAGTGGCAACAACTTAGTGGAGAAAGGATTTATTTCAGGACACCCCTCAGGAGACTTAGTCTGCCTTAGTGGGGAAGGCACATTAGTGGGAGACTAGTCAGGAAACAGAGAGCAGACAGGAAGTGGAGCATAAGATAAAACCTCAAGGTCCACTTCAGTGTCTAATTAACCCCAACGAAGTTCCGCTTATTAAAGGGTCCACAACCTTCCACAACAGCGCCACCAACTGGAGACCACGTGTTTAAACACATGAGCCTGTGAGGGACTTTCCTCATTCATGACACAGAAGCTTCACACTGTATTTCCATTTGATCCCATCACTTAGTCTTAAACTTTATTTTATGGAGTATTTGCACGCATATGTGCGTGCTTGTGTGTATGTGTGTGTGCGCGCGCGCGCACATAGAGGTCAGAGGACAACTTTGTGGAGTTGATTCCATCTTTGCACCTTTATGTAGGTTCCAGGAATGGAACTGAAACTGTCAGGTTTGTGTAGCAAGCACTGTACCCCAATGAGCCATCTCACCAGCTTTTGGTCGGTTGTTTGTTTGTTTGTTTCCTTTTTTTCTTAAAGAAAAACTATTATTTAGTTTTAATGAAGTGTGTGTGTGTGTGTGTGTGTGTGTGTGTGTGTGTGTGTGTGTGTGTTTGTTGGAACTGAACTTGGGTCCAAAACAAAATCTACTTAACATGAAGGAAGGCAGACTACCCAGCCAGCTTCTACATAGCCCTCACTCTGCTGTGTCATGTGTGGGTGGATGACATCAATTGTAAGGAGATTTGACTGTTGAGTGTGCTTGTGTGCATGTGCGTGCACAGAGGCCGACCTCATGTGTGATTCCTCAGGAAGGCCATCCATCTGGACCGTTTTAAGGTTGGAGTTTTCATTAGCCTGGTGTTCACCAGTTAGGCTAGTCTTGGCACTGCCACATCGAGCATTTTACCATGGGTTCTGGGCTCAAACTTGAGTCTTCTTGCTTGCAAAGCAGGTGTTTTAGAGACTGGGCCATCCCCACTCTCTTCTGCTTTTAAACTCAGTATCTTTGTATATTTTCATTTATAGCTGTTGTTATTTAAGAATCTCTCACACCTTAAAGTGGAAGTTGTTCTTTTATCTCTTGGGCAACCTGACACAGCCTTTCAAAAAGGTCTTTCGAGATAACTCCACAGCTCTGTTTCCTCAGGGTGTATTCAGATACTGAATTTTGTTGGCTGCCTTCTTTTCTGTTAGATTTCTTTTGCTTTGCTTCGAAGGTTTACTTTGAGGGGGCTCCTTTTGTTCTTTTTTTTCTGCTCTCTGTTTCCTTCTGTGTTCAGCTACCCTAGGCCCATGGTTTCTGGTCACTTCTGTCTAGCTCCTCAGGACACCTTCCCACCTTTAACCTGCCGGCCAGCAGACTCAGGTTTCACAGGGACATACTGGCTGTGTCCTGCCTTGACAGGAGACAACCTTTCTTCTGTCTCCCTTCTTATCCTGTAACTTGCTGAAGCCCCAGTTCCAGAGGATTGTTAGCTATGATTTGAATTTTCATGTGTAGTTGAGTATTAGAATTGGGGACAAGGGACGGGCAGTGGATCTGGCCCCAGCTACAGTGTTGAAGTGAGGATAGATCTGTGTGTGTGTGTGTGTGTGTGTGTGTGTGTGTGTGTGTGTGTGTGTACACATAAAAGGCAGAGAACAACTTTATTGTTCCTCAGGACTCCTATCAGCCTTGTTTTCTGAGACAGGGTCCCTTCTGGCCTGGAGCTAAGTAATCATGTTAGACTGGCTTGTCAGTGAGAGGCTCATCAATCCTCCTGTCTCCACCTCCTCGGTTAGGAGATTATAAATTCACTCCACCATACCCATCTATTTTTGGCTGGGTCCTGGGGATTGAACTCATGTCTTCGTGTTTGCACGACAAGCTTTTTATCAACTGATCTAGCTCCCTACATCGAAGCGGCAGTAGTTTTTATTCTCTGCTTCGCCTCATGGTACTCAAGCTGTAGCCAGCCACAGCACTCTTCCAGGACCAGCACCCAGGAGGCCCCCAGCTCCGGCAGAGCCATCAGCTAGATGTACACTCTACTCCTGGCTTGTGGAGGGGTTTGAACCTCATTATGCCTTTGGCGTTTTGTCTGCTTTATCTGGCTTTGCTCTCTATTCGGACTGGAGTTGGTGTGGCCACTGTTAGACTTCCTGTCAACTTAACCCGAGCTCCAGTTATCTGGGAAGAAGAACCGCAGTTGAGGAAATGCCTCCTCAGAAAATGAGACTGTCTGTAAGCAAGTCCATGGAGTCATTACTTTTTTGAATAATGATTGATGTGGGAGGGCCCAGCCCACTGTAGGGGTAGCCACCCCTGGGCAGGGTTATGTAAGAAAGCAAGCTGAGCAAGCCATAAGGAGCAAGGCAGTAAGCAGCATGCCGCCATGGCTTCTGTTTCATTTGGTTCCTGCCCTGAGTTCCTGCTCTGACTTCTTTCATAGTGGATTGTGACCTGGTAGCATAAGATAAAATAAACCCTTTCTTCCCCAGTTGCTTTGGTCATAGTGTTTGACTGCATCAGTAAAAACCTAAGACCACCACTAGCTAATCTCCATCAGGGAGGGACAGTGACAGGAGTGTGTGTGAAAAATGCTTTCTCTTTGTCTAACCCAGACATTCCTCTTTGGAGCAGGTATTAGTTATTGGTTCAGTGGTTTTTGACCTTCACTTAAAGCTGGTGTAAGTCACAACAGCTTGCTGACACGACTTGTATGTTGCTTCTAGGAACATTGAGGTCTGTCAAGTGAGGATGAGCTGGGGTCTGTCTTCCACACACTGGCTTGACACACTCCTACCACACCACCGCTGTCCTGGGTGTTCTACTTTCCATGTGCTCATATTACTTTGCTTCTTGTAGGATTTCCTCTTTGTTTGTTTGTTATTTGTTTGAGACAAGATCTTGTGTAGTCCATGCTGGCCTTGGAATCACTAGGTATCTGAAGATGATCTTGAACTTCTGATCCTACCAATTCTATTTCCTGATGTTTGGCATAACAGGTGTACAACACCATGGCTCGGTTATGGCATGGTGGAAGTCAAAGTTGGGGCTTTATGCGCACTAGGCAAACACTCTGTTTGAGCCTTAGCCCTACCTATTCACTCATTAACTTTAAATATCCCTCCAGTACTCTTCCTCTTTGCTAATATTCCTATCAGCAGCTGACTGATGCCGTTGGAGCCCTAGGTGTGTGTTTAGGAGCTCATCCAGACAATATCATATTGGACAAGGTCATTGTCGGGAGGGTCTCTGGAGCAACTGTGTCCAATCTCCTGATGTCACAGGGGCTTAGAAAGTCTTCTCTCCCAGGTCCCCCTCTATACTTCTTTGCTGTCTAAAGCCAAATGACCTTCTCAGCTGCTGATGGAAGTCAGGGTAACTAAAAGGCAGAGAACAGAAACTTCCCGGGCTCCTTTTAGAAATCTTATGCTTACTGGAGCCAGAGGGCCTCCTTTTTGGGATATCTGTAATGGATACTATCTTCCTCTTTTAATCCAAAACATGATTTCTTCTCCAAATGTTCCAGTCAAGGAGTGTATGGGGTAAGAACTCCATCTCAACTCAGGGACTTCAAAGCAAATGCAACTGATTAATGTTGGAAGCAGAACAATGAGGAGATAAGTGTACCAGAGTAGGATTAACCTGAGCATTGGACCCAGACTATCCTCACATGCCTATAGATCCTGAGAGGATGAATTAAGTTTAGAAAAAATGTTTTGGAGAAAATTGGAATTTTAGTGTATAGCCTAACTTATTATGAATTCCCAAACTTTTACCAGATTTAAATAGACTAGGTAACACTTAGTCAAGTAGCTGTATCTATTTACAAAGTCCTTTTATGTGCCGTTGCCTGGAATTGCCAGAGGACCCTCAGAAGGAAGCAAGGGCACATGCCGACATCTCTTTTCTAAAAACTTGAGACTATATGGCTTAGTGAAGGATTCAGAGTCACAGAACTAGTGTATATGTATGTGAATGTGTATGTGTGTGAGTGTGTGTGTGAATGTGTGTATGTGTGAGAGTGAATATGAGTATGTGTAAGAGCGTGTGTGTATGAGTGTGTGTGAGTATGTGAGTGTGTGTGAGAGTATGTGTGTATGAATGTATGTGTGTCAGTTGTGTATGTGTCCCATCTGCTCCCCGGTGTCTCGCTGATGGATCTCATGTTTTAGACAGATTTAGATGAGCTACACTTGGGAGTATTGGATGAGTGACAGCGGTTCTAATTTTTCTTTACATGGAATCTGAGCACAGTTTAGTACCAAGAAGTGAACACTCACGTTCAAAGAGACACATCACTACCTCCTCTGCGTCTTTGTGGTCAGGCTGCAGTGTGGTCTAGTCCACAGCTTCCTTGGCTATGAAGTGTGACTTCACATGGAGTAGTGTAGCTGAATATGGAAGCTGTACAAATTCAACAACAGTAAAGGGCTTCTGCCCAGCAGAATGACCAAACATTAACTCAAGATCTGTAGCTGGAGAGTTTTCTCTCCGAGTCTTACCAAACCCCGGCAGTCCGACAGCCCACTTATAAAATAAACACACAGACACTTATATTATTTAAACCGTTTGGCCTAATGGCTCAAGCTTCTTGTTAACTGTTCTTATATCTTAAATTAACCCATTTCTATTAATCTATAATTTGCCATATGTCTTGTGGCTTACCAGTATCTTTACATGTTGTTTGTCATGGCAGTGGCTGGCAGTGTCTCTCTGCCTCAGCCTTCCACTTCCCAGAATTCCCCTCTCTCCTTGTCCTGCCTATACTTCCTGCCTGGCTACTGGCCAATCAGTGTTTTATTTATTAAGCAATCAGAGCAACACATTTGACATATAGAACATCCCACAGCAAAGATCCAATGCGTAAGAAATCCGAGGTGTCTCTGACAGGGCTCACCTATGTCGTCCCTTGTGACATCACTTCAGCCTTGGTTCTGAACTTACAGCATGAGTCATGCACTTCACACAATCACTTCACACAGCACCTGTGATTGGTGATACCATGTGTGGGAGTCTTTGTATTGGATATACAATTTTCTACTCTTACAGAAACACGATAGTTTAATTGCAGAAACAAAGGCTTTTAATATTTTCCTACAACCATTCCTCAGCATTTAAGTATCAACTTATTATACCTTTGGATTTTAGTATGTTAGAATGATTTTTAAATTAGGTTTTATTTACTTATTTAATCCTTCAATGAATCTTGGCTTGGTTTTAGAATAAAATTTCCTACAATTTCTGAAGCAGCCCTAAATATACATCTTTTTTGCTGTACACATTTATGTACAGTTGAAGTTCCAAGTATTAATGGTTTTAAAATCAAAATATTTATTGACCCTGAGAAATTTTGAAGAAATTTTGAAGATTTTTTTTTTGTGTCTTGTAATACCAAATACTCTTCTAAGATTTAGTTCTTCTAAAATCAGGCAAACATATCCACAGCTTCACTCTTTGCCATCCAAGTAAAAAATCACAGCACAGGGGGACAAAGGAGAAGGAGACATAGAGATCAAAATATGCGGAGAACAGGGGACCCTCCTGGGGGCTCTGTGGGTCTGGGAGGCAGACACAGAGGTGGACAGAACCAGTAAGTGCTTGTGATGATGAGGGCAGCCTCCCTCACGAATTGGACAAGGGCAAGGTTTCCAAACCAGCTAAACTTGGTCTCTTCACATAAACTGAAAGAGTGTTTGAGAATGACCTGGCATGATAAGCCCCCAGAAGATGGCTAGTTCTACTCTGCACAGTGTGTTCTCATCTGACCTCCAAAGACGTCTACACCAGTGTCCCCAGGGCACCAGGACACTATGATTTCTACATATGGCTCCAGTCTACACCTGAGTTCTTAGTGTAGCATCTGTTCTTGCCTTTCATGAACCATGGAAAAATGTGTGCTGTGCATTGTAGTGGGTAGCTGTTTCAGCTTTGACCTGGAAGTACTACCCCTAGCAAGGCTTCTGGTAACTACCTACCTATGACCTGCCCCTGGGGCATGGCCGGGACAGGAGCCCTTAAGACCCGAGATCTGGATGTACTGGCCCTTTTTGGTTCTTGGTGATCCTGGATGCTGGATGACAGACTGAGTCAGAATTTTCTAGAGAACCTTACTGACTGCACCTCAACTCTCCTGGATCTTGTAACCAACCCTTTTACTGGCTGTAAGTTACCCCCAAATAAACCTTTTGAACTCCATGGAGTTGCCTTGATAAATCCCCCACAGTAGTGCGTCCTGTCTTTTTTTTTTTTTTTTCTCTTAATCACTCACTTTTGTCCTGGGTCAGGTCCGCTTCTCGCCTTTCCCTTTGTTGTTTCCTTCTATGGCTTGGACGAATATATCTGCTGCTCTTAGTCAGGGAATGGTTTTGGCTATGAGTGACAAGAAAGCTTTCCCAAGCTGATTTAAAACATAGAGCATGGAACCTGAGGGATAACACCTGAGGTGGACTTCCAGCCTCCACAAGCACCTTCCCACACATAATGTGTACTTGCATGCACATAGACACCCACACATATGCTCACATGCACACAGATGCAGTTTTTCCTCCCAAAGGGACCCAGGTGGTACGAAGGGGAAAGGAGACCTACGGGGAGGGGAAATCTACGTGGAGAGACAGATGAGAGGTTAGGGTAGAGGGGAATCACTAACGCCAAGGATGTTTGGAAAAGCTATATGGAAACCTACTATTTCATAAAAGAATTAAATTGAAGTTATCCTACCCAGGGATAATGCTCCTCCCCAAAGCCATAGGTTGCCAGTTAAAAAGGCCATTGCTGAGTGAGGGATACTGCCTCTTGAATTTTTGGTAAGGAGTGTCCAGGAGATCCCCTCAAACCATACAGCCCCTTGCCATTGCTTTTGGCTACCATCAGAATTTAATGATACGATCCTATTGCTAACAACACCACATACCTGGGTCACAGGAAATGGAGGAATCAGGTTGTCAGTGACTAGGAAGTTTCCTCCCTACTTTCAAACTCTAGACGGTGCTGTGCAGGGTGCAGAGGTATAGTGGTCATCAACAGTCTTACCCAACTGGAAACACTGTGAGCCACGATAGTGACTGATGTGGTAGTAGTGGATAGAGTTGTGGCATGAAGGTTACGGGGGTGACTAACTGCTTCTGATTGGATTTTAGTTGTACTCTGCAGAAGGAAACACATGTCTGATACTGTAAATCTGGCCAAGAGTCTCCGGTTTGCAAGCCCACGGGCTCTGGGAGTGAACCTAATAATGTTATTTTGCTAAACCGACATAGTATCAAACTGTCCCGTAAATCTGTGTCTCTATGCTCGAGCTAGTGAAGCTCTCAGACCTTACAAGAGGACAGCCACTTCTTTGCTCAATGGATAGCCACTTCTTTGCTCAGTGGACAGCCACTTCTTTGCTCAGTGGATAGCCACTTCTTTGCTCAATGGACAGCCACTAAGCAGAAACTCACAGGTAGTCCAAGTGCCAGTAGAATGCTGAGTCACAGATAGGCCAGCTACAGCATCCCACCTCTCCCCAGTGCTCAGGGACCGTTGAGGAATGGGGAGGTCAGTGTGACATCCAGAGATTGCGGAGGAGTAGGGGGAAACAATGTCTTCTGAGCGTGACAGGGATGCACTCACAACAGCTATGGTTGTTTGCACAAGACACACACATGGTCAAGCCAATCAACATTCCAACATGGAATGGGGAGAGCCTCACGAGCTTCCACCCCTAACTGAGGGGCTACTGACAGCTCATGGCTTCTGAATGAGTGGGAGTCAGCTTTGTTTAAACACATGGTTTCTGATAGGTTGACCACGTTCCAGTGGGTGGCTGAATCCCGTGAGTGCCCCTGTATACCCATGAGTACACATGCACACCCACAAGTATGTGGGCAATACAAATTGGACTTGAAGTTATGAAACAGAGGTGATGTGGGGGTAGTTCTGAGGTGAGTTGGGGGAGGGATGGTAGTGGATGTAAGTGGTAGTGAATATAAGGTAGTGAATATCAATGAATATAAGCAAAATACATTACAGGCATGTCTGGTATTCTCAAAGAATTTTTTAAAAAATTAAAATAAAAAAGAACACAGTATTTCCTGATGGTTGAGGATATTGAGCACTGTTTCATGGATTTGTTGACTATCTGTGCTTCTTCTGAAAGCTGTACACTGGATTAATTTCCCATAGTTTTGATTGGATGGGTTTTGGGGGGCAATAATTTTTTATGATACTTTTTTGAGTTCTTAGAATGGATACTAGCAGAAAACAGCTAACAACAAATGTTGGTGAGGATATGGGGGAGAGAAACACTTATACATTAATGGTGAAAACATAAATTAGTTACAACCCTATGGAAAACAAGGTTGAGTTTTCTCAGAAAACTGAAACTGAACTGCCATGTGACCAAACTTTTATATTCCTGTTACTTACCCAAAGAAGCATGAGTGGGCATACCACAGAGATCTTAATGCAACACTAGTCACAACAGCTAAGATGCAGAACCAGCCTAGATGTCCATCAACAGATGAATGTATAAAGAAAATGTGGTGCGTGTACACAGTGGAATTCTATTCAGCCCTAATGAAGAATGAAATTGTGTCCATTTCAAGAAAGTGGATGAGCTAGAGATCATCATGGTAAATGGAATAAGCCGGATTCAGAAAGACAGACATTACATGTTTTACACACATACATACATACATACATACGTGTGTGTGTGTGTGTGTGTGTGTGTGTGTGTGTGTGTATTATTAAAGGTGAATTGTGAATAAAGAGTGGAGATAGCAGAGGATGGAGAGGAGGGAGCAAGAGGTGGTAACAGAGTGAATATGAGCAAAGTACACGATGTGTGTATGAAGATATCAGGATGAAGAGATTGCTTCCTGTGCTGCTTTTGAAACAAGATTTGGATGCTGAGAATGTCAAATAACAGAGTCTGAAGGTAGAAACCCTGCAAGGAGCTGAGTAGCTAAGGGTTGACATGCAGAACCCGGGCATGCCTAGTCCTTCCTTCTGCTTTTCTAAAGACTGCCTTCCTTGGAGAGCTGTAGCAGCAGATCTACATCTCAGAAAAACAAAGGAAGGAAGAGAGAGGAGAGGACAGAGAGCACACAATGTGCACCCTTTAGTCCAGGCTGATTGCTCAAATTAAGCTTTCATCAGTCCCAGAATGAAGGGCCTTGTCAAAAGAATGTTTATTGGCTTGGGCTAATCTGGAGTGCCCTTTGGAACTGGGAGGGGGCAGGACAGAGTTTCTACAAGAACCAGATGGCATCTCAGTTCCAGATGAATTAGATAAAGAGACAAATGACTGTGGGACAGGCAAATTAACCGAGCCCTGTGTGTGTGTGTGTGTGTGTGTGTGTGTGTGTGTGTGTGTGTGTGTGTGTGTGTGTGTGAAAAGGTAAAGCTACCTCCCAGCACTGTGGGAAGCCCTCCAATCCAAAATCTGAGGCTTACCACTCGCTGGGAACAGTGGTGTTAAACTGTATGCAGGCTCACACTTCCAGGAAATAAATCCTAAAAGAGTGCTGTGTGGTGGTAATCTAATTGTATTGAAATATTATTTTGATTTGTACTGAAATATTAATTTGATTGTATGTTAATAAATAAAGTTGCCTGGGGGTCAGAGCTATTAGAGCCATAGCAAGAGTGTGGCGGTGGTGGCACACGCCTTTAATCCCATAGATATCTGTGTGTTCAGGGTCAGAGCTATTAGAGCCATAGCAAGAGTGTGGCGGTGGTGGCCCACGCCTTTAATCCCATAAGATCTCTGTGTGTTCAGGGATACAGCCAGCATTGGAGACATATGCCTTTAAGACCTAGGGGGCTGTACATTCAGACAGTGACGAGGCAGTCATGTGTTTGGGTTTACAACCAATGAGAAGGCAGAACAACATACTTTAAAAATACGAACCGACAGGAAGTAGGTCTTTTTTTCGCGAAGCTGGGACAGCAGGAGGAAGGGTGAGATTTTAGCTCTGAGCTCTGACCTCTCGGCTTTCTCTTTTACATTGTTTCTGTGTTTCTTATTTAATAAGACGGTTGGTTACATCTACATCTGGCGCCCAACGTGACAAGAATCCATTAAAAACTGCTTGGCTTGGCGGCAGGTCCGCTTTCCCGCAAGGGCGGCAGGCGGCCCGCGGCGGCGGCGGCGGCGGCGGCAGCAGCAGCGGCACACGGCGGCCGGCGGCGATCGGCTTCTTAGTCCGAGCTGCTGGCGTCCTAGTCCGGGTAGCAACTTCTAGCCCGGGCCTAGGTCTGTGAGCAGCTTGCCTAAAGCCGGTGCTACAAACAACTCAGACCTGCCCTGCCGAACAGGGCCCTGCCTGTAAAGCCAACGCACGTGGTCGGAGCTTAAGGAAGCCAGACCCAAGCCTTGACTCGGCACAAGAGGGAACACGTGGCTGCATTTAAGCTTTAGCCAGCTACGCTTTCTTGTGCGTTCTCTCTTTCCTCTCTCTCTCTCTCTCTCTCTCTCTCTCTCTCTCTCTCTCTCTCTGGATTTACACCTGGGACACTAGGTGGCTGCTTTGAAAATCCCCTCGGATTTCTACTGTTCTACGCAGATTTGGTAAGTCATAATATATCAGATATTTTAAAGGAAACTATCTAAAAGAGAATTTTTTTCCACATTAAAAAACAAATGGGTTTTATGTGTACATTGGAAGAAAATTGGTTTTTGTTCGAAATTTTAGGCAGTCTGGCAATGGAACAACTATATAATATTAGTATTGGTGGAATTATGCACCTCATCACTATAATAATCCACATTTTAATATTTAAAAAGATAGTCAATTTAAGTGCCAGGATAACAGCGTTAGAAGAACTTGTTAAACCTGTAAAAATTCAGACAGAAGAAATTAACAGTGAAGTTGTTTCAAGTCGGGATCATAAGGTTGCAGAAAGAAAGCCTGTTTTCACACAGTCACCCTTAATTTATCCTGTAACAGTACAGCAGATGCCTGATCAAATGGCTACACAAAATACTTGGGCTCCAATTGAAATGTTGGATTTAAAAAGGTTTAAGGAGGCAATAGTATCTTATGGCATGCATTCCCCATATGTAAAGCAAATGTTAAACACTTGGTCAACATATAATAGGATAGTACCACAGGACTGGCGGGACCTCGCACAAGGTGTTCTGGAACCCAGCCAGAGACTTCAATTTCTGACTTGGTTTAAGGAGGAGGCTAAAAACATAGAAAAACAATGGAGGGATAAAGGAGTACAAGTTTGCCAGGATCAGCTTATGGGCGAAGGCCAATATGCTTCAGCACAAGCACAATGTTTATATGATGTCCAAACCCTAATTTTATGTCGAACGGCAGCCTTGAATGCATGGGACAAAGTTGAGGAACCAGGAAAAAAATCTGAGTCATTTACAAAGGTGAAGCAAGGCCCAAAAGAGTCTTTTACAGATTTTTTACAAAGACTGGCTTCAGCAGTAAAGAGAACGGTCTCGGATTCAGAAGCTGGTAAGGCAATAATTGAATCTTTGGCCTTTGAGAATGCGAATACAGCATGCAAAAGAATAATCAGGCCATTAAGGGCAAGATCTGCACCTATGGAAGATTGGATTAGAGAAACAATTAATGTTGAAGCTGATGAGCATGATGATACATGGGTAGGAGAAGTAATTTCAAAAGGTTTGAGGAGTGTTAGATGTTTTGGATGTGGAAAGCAAGGACATTTGAAAAGGGACTGTAGACAGGTCATTTCCAGAAACAATGTTTCTTCAAGGAACAATGGCAACAGAATGCCCCTTCCTTCTGGAGTATGCAGAAGGTGTGGTAAGGGAAAACACTGGACCAACGAATGTAGATCAACAAAGGACAGACAGGGTAATCCTTTGCCTCAGTCTTCGGGAAACTCCCAGAGGGGCCTCAGGCAGGCCCCCAGTGCAAATCCAGTTCAAACCTTTCCGGCAGCCATAGAGGAAATGCCTGCTCTGGAGAGCGATTAAATAACCAAATGCCTATTGGAATAAATCATGCTGGTCAGAATGATGAAACAGAGAGAATAGAAAATTCAGGAGAAAACATAAAGAAAATTTTTTGGCAAACTTCTATTAATGAACAAAGACCAAAATTAACGATAAAAATAAATGGTGTTTTGTTGTCTGGTCTGGTAGACACAGGTGCGGACGTTACCATAATTGCACCAGAATTTTGGCATCCAACTTGGCCTCTTCAGGAGGTAAACGTTCAACTGTTAGGAATTGGGACATTATCTCAGGTGAAACAGAGTGCAAGATGGCTCGAATGTATAGGTCCAGAAGGACAGAGAGGAAAATTAAAACCATATGTGGCTAACATAACTATGAACCTGTGGGGTCGAGACTTGTTGCAACAATGGAATACTCAGATTAACATCCCTCCAATCTCAGAAACAAATCATAAACTAGCACATGTTACTGAGAGAAATATTAGAAGATATTGTTCTAATGAGTGGTCACCAGCCATCCATATTATACAAGAACAGGGCACAATAACTGATGATCTTCCAAAGACACCAACAGCTCTACCTTTAAAATGGTTAACAGACAAGCCTGTATGGGTCCAGCAATGGCCTTTAACAACAGAGAAACTCCAGGCTTTAGAAGAGCTGGTAGAAGAACAGTTAAATGCTCAGCATATTGAAGAATCAACCAGCCCTTGGAATTCTCCTGTATTTGTTATTAAAAAGAAATCTGGTAAATGGAGAATGGTAACAGACCTTAGAGCAATTAACAAAGTAATTCAGCCAATGGGCTCTCTACAATCTGGGATGCCTTTGCCTACTCTGTTACCAAAAGGATGGCCTCTCATAGTTATTGATTTAAAAGACTGTTTCTTTTCAATACCCTTACAAGAAAAAGACAGAGAAAGATTTGCTTTTACAGTGCCTACTTATAATAATTCTCAACCGGTTAAAAGATTTCAATGGAGGGTCCTCCCACAGGGAATGTTGAATAGCCCAACTCTGTGCCAATATTTTGTACAACAGCCATTGGAAGTGATACGTAAAAAATTTCCTAAATCTATAATTTATCATTATATGGACGATA
This sequence comes from Peromyscus maniculatus bairdii, assembly GCF_049852395.1. Lineage (NCBI taxonomy): Eukaryota > Metazoa > Chordata > Mammalia > Rodentia > Cricetidae > Peromyscus > Peromyscus maniculatus. Next base: position 64,279,309 of record NC_134856.1, read on the forward strand.
TTTTACTAGCTGACTCAAATGCAGATACTTTAGAAATAATGTTTGAAGAAGTAAAGAAAATTTTGCCTCGCTGGGGATTACAAATTGCTCCTGAAAAGATACAAAGAGGAGATTCTATTAATTATTTAGGATATAAAATAGAGCTACAAAAAATTAGACCCCAAAAGGTGCAAATTCGGAGAGATAGACTACAGACTCTTAATGACTTTCAAAGATTATTTGGAGATATTTCTCATCTACGAACTATTGTTGGAGTAAAAAATGATGAACTGACTAATTTGTTCAAAACCTTAGAAGGTGACAAGGACTTAAATAGTCCAAGAGAATTATCACCTGAAGCTGAGAAAGAATTAGCATTGGTAGAAAAGAAAGTGCATGAAGGACACGTGAATCGTATTGATCCAAAGCTGGATTGCATTTTGGTTATCTTACCTTCTAGGCGTTCTCCTACTGGAATATTAATGCAGAGGGAAGATATTATATTGGAATGGATATTTTTACCAAATAAACCAAATAAAAAATTAAAAACTTATGTGGAAAAAATCTCTGACTTGATTTACAAAGGAAAAATGAGACTTCGTCAATTAGCAGGCATAGACCCAGCAGAAATTGTCGTACCATTAACTAAGGAGGACATTGAAAAATTATGGACAGAAAGTGAACCTTGGCAAAGAGCTTGCAGTAATTTTTTGGGAGAAATTAACAGCAAATATCCCAAAAGCAATAGAATTGATCTTATAAAGAGAGCTGATTGGATCTTGCCTCGAATTGTACGGCAAAAACCCATATCTGGAGTTCGTACATTTTATACAGATGCCAACAAAGAAGGAAAGGCAGGTTACAAATCAGAAAATTTAAGTAAAGTGGTTCAAAGTCCGTATAATTCAGTTCAAAAATCAGAATTGTATGCTATTCTGTTGGTATTAATGGATTTTTCAGAACCTCTCAACATAGTAACTGACTCTCAGTATGCTGAAAGAGTGGTGTTACATATTGAGACTGCAGAATTTATCCCTGATGCTTCAGAATTAACTTCACTGTTTATTCAATTACAAGATACAATCAGGAAAAGGAATCATCCTTTATATATAACTCACATTCGATCCCATACTGGTCTGCCAGGCCCTCTAGCACAAGGCAATGATGAGATTGATAAATTATTGATAGGAAATGTGCTGGAGGCCTCAGAATTTCATAAAAAACATCACGTCAATAGTAAAGGTTTAAAAAAGGATTTTTCCATAACCTGGCAACAAGCCAAAGAAATAGTAAAGAAATGTCCTACTTGTTCCTTCTACAATCAGACGCCATTACCAGCAGGATGTAACCCAAAGGGTACTCAGAGAAATGAAATCTGGCAGATGGACGTGTTTCACTTTGCAGAATTTGGAAAATTGAAATATGTACACCACACTATCGATACTTATTCAGGATTTCAATGGGCAACTGCTTTGAGTTCTGAAAAAGCTGATTCTGTAATCACTCATTTGCTAGAAGTTATGGCCATCATGGGTATACCTGCACAAATCAAAACTGACAATGCTCCATCATATGTCTCTGTTAAAATGAAACAGTTTTTTGCTTATTACAATATAAAGCATATTACAGGCATACCACATAATCCTACAGGTCAAGCAGTTATAGAAAGATCAAACAGAACTCTAAAGGATATGCTAAATAAACAGAAATGGGTAACAAAAACCCCCAGAAATAGACTGCATAATGCTCTTCTAACTTTGAATTTTCTGAATGCCAATGAGAAAGGAACAACAGCTGCAGAGAGACATTGGATAATAGAAAAAACTACAGAATTAAATCAGCCTATATACTTTAAGGATGTGCTGACCTCAGAATGGAAACCAGGGTATGTATTACATTGGGGACGTGGTTTTGCTTTTGTTTCTACAGGAGAAGATAAGCTGTGGGTACCATCAAAATTGATAAAGGTTCGATTTGAACAAGAGAGACCTCTTAATTAGAGGAGGTGATAGTTCATCAACCAGCATGAACATCCAATTTAAACTAACTTGTATCAATAAAACATGCCTTTTCATTTCATCAGATAATAACTTGCCAAAAAGGAACATCCCCAAAATTAGTCTTGGGGAAAGGTTTTTGTTTTTGTCTTTTAGGAGAATGAAGGCTAAGGAATCTGAAGAACACTGGACAAATGAGACAACTGAAGAAAAGGGACAAATCATCTATCCCAAGAAACAGAGTGAAACGGTGTATGGGTATATATTATCTAAAAAAATTTTATGTCTTCCTAAATGTTTGTTTCTGCTTTTCTCTAAAGATTTAACACTCTTGGTTTTCTAATAGTCCCAGTTCAATTAAAATTTAAAGCTGACTTTGGAGTTGGAGAATGGCTCTCTCCTTCTTTAAAATCAAGCATGTTGTTAAAAGGAAAATGCAAACTCCCTGTATCATGCCAGAATAAGAGCCATCTTCTGCTATGGTACAGGACAAAAGCAAAATTAATTAAGGGACTATTCTATTACTAATCTCAACTCTTTGATTCTATTCTGATTCTTTAAACTTTTCTCAAAGTATAAATTTTATATCAAAATTTACAAGATTAATATATATATATACATTTTAAACTTTGTTAAGATATGAATGGTCACATAGAGTACTAACTAATTCTAGAAAAAAGGCTAGCTGCATATATATGTTTTTGTGTTCGAGTCTCTTATCAGTTTTCTGCAGGAAATCACGGCCAGGCCTAATATCAACTGAAGTCTCCAGAAAGAAGATGGGGCCCCACAACAACAACAATTCCACGTGGACAATAATAATATCATTAAGCTGACAAACATCATCCATAGATCAGCTTTGAACTACAAGGTGCTCAGAGCAAATTTGAGATGACTAGCTGAGATGATCCAGTCTCAAAGACTACTTGAATAAGGACTTGAGATAAACCCTCAACTTTGGCATTATACACAGACTGGATAATGAAGGATATAGTTACCTCTCCTAGAATTTGACAATTAACCTAAAATTTTTCTTTCAGGATAAAGAAAACTTCGCCCATACCCAGCAGGAAGCAATTTTAAGAATACGACGCCCACATTCCCAAAGAGGTGGTGTGGGGCGGGTGGTTTTTTGGTCTTTTTAATGGGTTTTGGGTCTGGGATAATTTTCAGTATTTAGAGGGGTTGGTTACAAGTTATTGTCAAGGGTTAGGAAAAAGGCTAAGCAAAGGAGATTAGATTTAAGGTTCTTGTTTAAAAAAAAAAAAAGAGAAAGAAAGAAAAGAAAAAGACAATTACTAGTTTTAAATACTTTACATTGGATTGAATTGTTTTATATTGTACACAAATTTGAAACTGATATTGTTAGAAAATGCTATATGTATATTTCTAATTGTATTTATCCCATCCATTTAACAATGTAATGCAAATTTCTGATCCTTGAATGTTATTATTATCAACTATTAGGATATAAAGAAATGAAAGCTAGTAGTTAGACATTATCATAGAACTTGTAGTCATATTAGATATGTTTTAAAAATTGAGCAGAGATGTTTTAGACAGGTCATCTTCAAACCCTTCAGAGATCTACAGAATATGGCATTTAAAATGTTTTAATAACTTAGAAAATTTTTCTTTTTTGAGACATGTCGGCTCCTGGCAGTACCAATCTACTTTAGAGAAAATATGGGCATTGAAGAAACTGCATATGGAGTCAACTTTCATTCTGGCAAAAGTTAGCCACTGGACAACAAAGTATCCTCGAATCAACAGGACAAAATGGACAGACAGATCACGAAACAAGGGACTACTGATTCTTGCCAAAACAAGTGTGGTTATGGCTTTATCAAAAGGCATCTTCTGAGGCCAGGACAATATGGCCCCATCCCTGAAGTGGCCTTTGCATCCGGAAAAGGTACGGTGCCCTTTTCTTCGAAGGCAGCTTAACAGGCAGAGGGCCGATGGATTCTGTTGTACAATGGAACAGCAGCTGAAAGCTCATGCCTCTCAAAAGTAGACTGGCATTTAATAGAGGGATGTGGAGAAGAAGGGGATGCTGAGATGAAGCCATATATACACAGCCAAGAAGTATGGACAGCTGAATTAAAAAACTGTCAACAATTTCCAGAATTTAAAATCCTGAATCATGACAGGACACTAGTGGAATTCAGGTGTTTCTGGTACGTGGACTGCTCTCACCCAATGTGAGGTTGAACTGTTGACCTTGTGTACATCCTACTTCACAAATGAGTCTGTCAGATACACTAAGCCTATAGGCTGAAGATGATGCCCCAACACTGCGGAGAAACCTCAGGTGACTGCCCAGGCAGCTGGCTGTTTCTGTCAACTCACAAAATTTTTTGGAAGTTGCTTGCATGCACTTCCTGTTTTTATTTTTGTTAGCTACTATTATTCCCTTCTTGGGTCTCTGAGGGAGTTGAAGATTAGTTAGTTATGGTTGAAGATTAGTTAGTTATAGTTGAAAATTAATTAGGATAGAAAGTACATTAGATACATCTTGGAATTATCAAAATAGGATAGATAATGGAATTATTTTCTCTGATTCGTCAAATACCTGTTTAGGTATTTATTACTTGTATATATTGTATATAGTTATTGTACTTTTGTATATAGTTTTTCTTTTGTTAGTCATAACCTTTTGCTTTTTTTCTTTTTATTAAAATAGAAAAGGGGAAATGTGGTGGTAATCTAATTGTATTGAAATATTATTTTGATTTGTACTGAAATATTAATTTGATTGTATGTTAATAAATAAAGTTGCCTGGGGGTCAGAGCTATTAGAGCCATAGCAAGAGTGTGGCGGTGGTGGCACACGCCTTTAATCCCATAGATATCTGTGTGTTCAGGGTCAGAGCTATTAGAGCCATAGCAAGAGTGTGGCGGTGGTGGCCCACGCCTTTAATCCCATAAGATCTCTGTGTGTTCAGGGATACAGCCAGCATTGGAGACATATGCCTTTAAGACCTAGGGGGCTGTACATTCAGACAGTGACGAGGCAGTCATGTGTTTGGGTTTACAACCAATGAGAAGGCAGAACAACATACTTTAAAAATACGAACCGACAGGAAGTAGGTCTTTTTTTCGCGAAGCTGGGACAGCAGGAGGAAGGGTGAGATTTTAGCTCTGAGCTCTGACCTCTCGGCTTTCTCTTTTACATTGTTTCTGTGTTTCTTATTTAATAAGACGGTTGGTTACATCTACAGTGCTGAGTAGTAGTATATAAAACAAAAGGTGGAATGTAATTTTACTTGGACATCAGAATCTAGTCATGACACTTTTGAATAACAAGGAAAAATGAGATGCAATTCAAGATATCAGCCACTGCTGCTACAGAGTGGTGGCAGAGAAAACGGTTAGCCTTTGTAGTAGCTTCAACTTGACACCTTGCTGCCCTCCCCTGAGAAGTGAAAAGGGGAGTTGGCCACTTTCATTTCAACAAAACCCTTGACATACATATTGTATAAAATGGAAAGGCCTATTTTAAAATTCAGTTTCAGTCTGTGGTTGGTTGGCTCTGTAAAGAACATCCTGGGGTGGAACTACTCACCTCCTGGACGGCGGGGAAGCCAAGAAAGAGAAAGGTAGTTGGGTCCCACCATCCTCTCCCGGGCCGCGTCCCAGTGAACGACTAGTCTCTACTCCCTGGGTGTTTCCCTGGCTCCCAATGGTGCCTGAGGCCTTGGAGGATGGTTAGCCAAGGCACTGCAAAGACTGAATCAGTTCTGCCCTTCACAGTGGCTAAGAGGAGCCAACCAGGCTTCCATGTGGCTTGCGTCACCAGCCTTCCTCTCCGCCATCTTTCCCACAGTGCTTGTGTGTTCTCCTTTCCAGACCCCAGTCACTCACATGCCATCTTTGTCCTTGCTTTGTGCATTGAGATAATTCTCTGATGATTAATTTTGATTGCTAACTTGATGTGATTAAAATCACCATGGAAACAAACCTCTGAGCACATTTATGGAAAAGTTTCTAGAATGAGTTCATTGAGGTGGGCAGATCCCTCCTGAAGGTTGTCAGCACCATCCCATGGGCTAGGGTGCCAAAGTGAATAAAAAGGAGAGAGAGAGAACTGAGCTGTGAACACAATGGTCCAGCTGCCTCACACTCTTGCCACGGTGCTTTCTCTACCACTGTGGAATGCCCTGGAACTCTAGACCCAAATTAACCCTGGCTTCTTTAATTGCTTTTGTCTGGTACCCTGTCTTGGTGATGGGACAAATAAAGACTGCATTCTGTTTAGGGTTCGCCAGTCATCCCATTCAGGGTGAAACTGGTTAGTTAGTTCAGAAGTCCTGTCCCATTTCAGAGTAAGGTTCAGAACATGGGTCAAGAGCAAGTAGTTCCAACTCTGACATATTTAAATGAGGCCATTCTCCTGCTCCTTCACTCTCCCTCTGTGCATATATATAAATATTCCAAGTGTGCAGTGATGGGCAGTTTTAGTATCTGTGGTCCCAGTGCAGTAATAAATCTGCAGAGAGCTGCACAGTGCATTTACATAATTGCACAAATTAGAGATACCTCGAAATGAAAGCTTTCCTGGTGATTTTTCTCCACACTTTCATTTGCCAGTTACATAATTATGAGCACTCCCGCAGCGTGGCAGATCTCCTGTCCCTGGGCCCTGGGCAGTGAAGAACTGGCCTGCTACTCTCTGGAAATGATTTCAGGATGCACCTGAAAGCGGAGGTTGGGGGGGGGACGGGACAGGGGTTCAGCTGAGAGGATGGGAGGCCAGTAGCTAGTCCTGCTGTCCCAGGAGCTTCCCCATTTCAAGTGGCTCCAAGTGAGCAGGGCTACCCTCCCTCCGTGTGGGACTCACCACAGCCTCCCTGAACTCTTCAGTTAAGGCTGTTCTTGAGCCACCATGTTTATTACACAGCAGCTAACCTTCTCCTCTCTGTGATCGTAAAATGTCCTTTAAAGCTCACTCATTGGAAGGTCTGGGTTTGATTTTCATCACTGAAAACAAAACAAGCCAACAAACAGAAAGCAAGGGCTTGGGAAGAAGAGATGCTCTTGAAACGGCTTGCTGTGAGCACTCTAGCAGTCTGGAATCCATTCATTTGGGAAAGTTACTCCAGCAGCCTGAGTAGTCGAGAGAGTTGACTCCATCTAGTCTAAGAGAGAGTGTCATTCTGCTTTCTAAAGGGTTACCTGGGTTAGCCAGGGCAGCTAGGCTGAGAGCCCAGACTCTTAAGTTTTCACTGATTTCTTGCCACTGACTAGCCCCGACCTCTCATCGGCCCTTGGTGATGAACTGGTTTTCTCATTTGGCCAACCTAAAACTATAATGTCTGGTCCACGGACATTATGAATATAGTAGGCTGACGCTCCAGGTGGCTAGCTCCATGTTAGCAATAAAAAGAACTTTAGGAATTGCGATGACTCAGTAGATAAAGGTGTTTGCTGCCAAGCCTAATGACCTGAGTTTGATCCTGGGAACTCATGTGATGGGAAGAGGAAGACCAAATCCACAAAGCTATCCTCTGAACTCCTCACATGCACTGCGGCATGTGTGCACTTGTATGTACACACACACACACACACACATACACACACACACACACGCAAATATGAATGCAAACAAATAAATAAATAAACACATACATACATACAGATATTAAAAGCTGGGCATGGTAGCTTACATCTATAAGCTCAACACTTGAGAGGCTGAGGCAGGGGTATTGCTGTAAGTTGAAGGCCAGCCTGAGCTACACAGTGAGTTCTAAGCTAGCCTGAGCTATAGAGTGAGACCCTGTCTCAAAAAACAGCAAGATAATGAACCTAAACAACCTAAAATTAGTTTTGACATCAGAAAGAACTTCATATTTGCATAAATGTAGAAAACAATATGGTAAGAAGAGAATGTAGTTTAGTCAGGAACATGGATTTGAATAAGTTGGCCCTGTTCAAATTCAGGTCATTTTTGTAAATACATCCCACCTTACATTCAAAACTGAGAAGGCGGTAAGTCAGTAGGACACTTGCCAGGTTTATCTCCCCCACCCTGCTCTGTTTTGTTTCTTATTTATCTATTTATTTAGTTTAATCTTAGTACATAGGGTTACGTAAGGCCATTTTCATGCAAGTGTGCAATGTACTCTGTTACCTCCCCAGCCCCCACCTCCGACACCACTGTCCCTCCAACTTCACACTTGTCCCCAGGTAGTCCTATTTGCTGCCTAACTTGCTTCGTGCCGTCTGCACCCTTATGATTTTATGCGTCTAGGAAACCTAGGAAGCTCAGTGGAGGCTAAGCATGACCTTTGTCTTTCTCAAGGTGGTTACTGCAAGTCACAGCAGTTTGTTTGAGTAACAGCAGCAAGGCACAGAGGGAGGCATTTCTCAGAGATGGGGACTCTTAGGCTTGACTGTGCTTACAACAGACATTGAACAGTAGCTTCTCAAAAGGCCTGAGCAGGAGAGAGGGTCAGCAAGCTCAGCCCCGCCTCCCTGGATAATCAATCTGACTTTCTTCTTTTTAACTAGATTCTGCACTGAGAAGACTGAAGACCACACACAGGATGGTTGATGGTATGAATGATTTGTTCAGTCCAAGTGATTTATGCTCTGGGTGCCAGTCAACCAATCTGTCAACCAGTAATCAATGACTGATTAAACACCATAGCATTCTTCAAGTTAAGAATGTTCTCATTTAGAATTTCATCCTCAGTGGGAAAATAGTTTTGGGTGGAGGGCAGGGAGAGTGAAGGGATATAAATTGCTCCTTGGGGCCAGATGAGCAAAAATGACTCTCAGAAGAAAACAGCAGAAATCTCTTGTACCAAGAGGTGCTGCTCAATCAGACAGTTTCTGACCCTAGAAAATGGCAGTGGCAAGCAGGTAGAACTCAGTGAGAATCCTGAGTCTATAACATGAGCATTGAGTTCCAGACTTGCAGGGAGGAATCCAACCAGCACTGATTATGTCTGTTACGGAGCATCACTGGAAGAAGAATTCCAGTCAGGGTAGGGCATGTTAAAGATGGTGGGGTGCAGGTGTGACCCCACAAGATACAACTGCAAATTTAACCATTTCCTCCAAACTTGGGTCAAGCCTATCTATTTTCCTTCGGAGTGCAAGGCTTCTGGCTTCCAAGAAGGATTTATGTATCACAACTAAGGGTAAATGATTGAATTACAACTGGTTTCCTCTGTTGGGTGAGCTTGATGTAGGGAGTGCCCAGTGACAGTGCCCTGTGCCCAGGGCACTCACTGCAGTGACCCTGCCCACCTTCAGTAGCTGCCTCTTGCTTTTGAACCATAGAAAACACCCACAGACTTAGATGTCAAGAGCTATGTTCTCCCTTGATCAGGGTTTGGGTTTTGATAGATGCTTTATGCCTCTTGTCAATGGAACAAAACAAAACAAAACCCATTCTCAATTTAATTGTCTCTGCAGATTCTTCCCAGAGAAAGTTTCGGTGTTATATAGAGACTTTCAGACAGTCCTCATCTGATCTAATTTCTAACCAAGGGTAACTACGCTATTTTATGAATGTGTGAGTGAATACCTTTTGTATTCCCATGAGCAGACACTTCTGATGACCTCAGGATGGATGTTCCCTCTGGTTCCTATGTTTCCACAATGGGATAACCTTTCTGTTCCCTACAGCCCCATAATAGAAGCCATAATTGATGCCCATGACCTAATGATGGAATGATATGCTTTCTGGTCTCCTATGGTCCCATTATGGGGTGTCTCCTATAATACTGTGATGGGATGTCCCTTCTTAGCCATCTATTGATCCATTGTGGGATGCCCTTCTGGAGCATGGGATGTCCCTGCTAGTCTCTTGTGGCCTCACAATGAGATGAACCCTCTGGTTCCTCATGACTTCTGACACAATCTATGGTCCCATGAGCTGATGCTATCTGAGCTTCCCACTAACAGTTCTGGCCTCACCATTTTTTTGTTCTGTACATGGTGGTATAGAACCCTTTTGTTTTCTAATTCAAGCTCTCCTTACCCGAAAACTTCAGCAGTAAGGGAAACCATCAGGAAAAAGTTGCCTTAAACTGAAGAGAGAAGGGAGGAGACAAAAGTGTAAGCCCCTCAAAGTCGAAGAATGGCACAGCTCTAGAGTTCTTGGAGAAAAGGGTGCTCACGGCCTCTGTCAAAGCAGCTGATGTTGTCTCCCATCCTTTCCTGAAAATTTGTATGTGATAGATTCCTGCCTGGCTCTGTGTTCATTCTTCCCAAGAGTGCTTCTCTAATTTCAGTGGCATCACATTTTCCTGGGGAGGGTTCCCATGCCTCACTCTCAAATTGTCTGCATCACAAGCTTGAGAACTTGGATTTTGTCAGATTTCCAGGTGATGTCGATATGACGCCACCTTCGAGAGCCACAGCTGTAGGCTGCCATCCCTTACACAGCCTCTCTCAGTCTGTTTACTTAAGGAATGGTCAAGCATGTATTACCTTGCAGTTAATTCCAGCTCAATTCCATACTGCCAACAGGTGGAAAAGCTACCTCTCCAGCCAGGGCAGCACAGGCTAGGCTTTCCCCCACTGAATGCACAGCTGTGATGTCATCTGCCGTTTCTCTAGGCTCTAACCCACCACCACCACCACCACCACCACCACCACCTGAAAGGCTGCTTATGTGTTGGGGTGTGGTGGGGCACTTGTATAGGTGCACATTTGTCTGGAGACAAGGGATAAAGCTCAAGTATGGTTCCTCAGAACCCGTCCACCTTCTGTTTTTGAGACAGCATCTTTCTCTGGGTTGGAACTGACCAAGTCGGCTGGGTGAGTTGGCCAGGGAGCCGCAGAGATCTGCTTGTCTCTGCCTCTCCAACATTGGGATTACAAGCACGCACAGCACGCACAGATTTATGTGTGGGTTTCTGGGGCGTAAACTCAGGTCCTTGTGTTTGCACGACAAACACTTGACTGGCGGAGCCCTTTTTCCCCCAACCGTTTTGGTCTGTTTTGGACTAAGGTACACTGCTTTTAGTGGCCGGTGGAGGAAGATAAATGGCATGTTTTAGTGCGTTAGCCATAGGAGTGTTATAAGCAATGTGGAGCTCTAAATAATCCCCCAGCCCACGTCGGCTCAATATATTAGGCTCCCAGTAGGTCGTTCTAGAACACATCCCCGAATCTTGAAAACAGATAGCCAAAACAGCAGCTGTACAGGGTGTTTATTTATTTAATCACTCATGCACACACAGCTAGGAGAAGGCTGGATAGTCACCAGGCCTGTCAACACAGACTGCTCCTGCAGAGACCTTGTCCTCATCTGAGCCCTCCGGGCTCTTCCTGTGCCTGCAAACAGTGGCAGGGTGGACACGGAGGGAAACAGGAGAGAGGAAATGGTGCTGGGTTGCAAAACACGGATAGAACAATTGGCGTTGCCATTCCCAGGACAAACAGGATCCCCCCAGCTTGTGGGAGCATCCCTGGCACTTTCGAAGGAGACTTGGGTCCCTCTTGCTCCTGGGGAGGCTATTTACAGTTTCACGCAGTGGGGTAGGTTTATGAGCTGGCTCTCTCATTTTTATGAGGGTTCCTGGGGTAAAGCAGTTACACAATCTTAGCCTAGCACACCAACTGCAGGGAAGTACAAACATCATAAAGTAGGCCATCCAGACCCATAAAGCCAGCAACACCGAGCAGTCGTGATTTAGTTCGGCTCTGGGCTGACCTGGCTCCTTACGATAAGATAGAGGAATGAATAGCGCCTGCCCAGGGAGAGAGCTGGAGCGAGCTAGTGGGAAATAAATAATTCATCCGGCTCTTTCCAGAAGCCAGGAGTTGAAGGGACAGAAATACTGTTATCAGAAAAAGGGACCAAAAATTCAATTGCTGGGATGTTCTTTTACATGACTTCTCCGATTTGTTGATTGAAGGAAACGACACCACCTTCAGCCAAATATTTGGTCAGCCATCCATCAGCAACACGGAGTGGCTCTGAGATCTTAATAAGGCTTCTGGTGACAAACCAACTTTCTCCCCAGTGAACCTGTCAAGAAAGAGGTCCTGGGTGTGCTTGTGTTTGCAAGTGTGGCTGCTAAGCCTAGGCTTCAGTGGGAGGCGGGGTTAATTATGGACTAGGCTGCAGAGCTTCAGTCCATCAGCGGGTTCAGTAGACGGAGACTGCACGCATCAGAGCCAGCTTGGAGGAAATGAATGGGGGAGTTATTTACATTTAGAGTGACGCTGGTTTCCTAATCACCTCAAAGCATTTAAAAATTAACTTGACTCCCAGCAGCTCAGCATTGACGACTTCCTGCTCTAGAGTGAGCCTGGTCTTTACTTTATTCTTTGTTCATTTGCTAGGTCCTGGGAAATGCCTTTTGGATTTGTTTTTGAGAATGTGTTGTTTGTTTGGTAAGCATCTTGACACAGCACTTTTCTAAAGGCTTACTGTAAGAACTAGTGACCATCTGGGTAGTCTAGGGTATATGCACACTGAGGCAGAAGTCCTTCTGACACACTTTCCTTAATACAAATACTTGAAAGTGTCACCAATCACAGGTATAGTTTGGACCTTCAGGTTCCTAGCCTATACTGCTATTGGAAGGCATTGGAACCTTCGGGAGGTGGAGTCTACTGGGAGGAAGTTAGGTCACTGGATAGACCTGAACCTCAGATCTCGATCTCTCTCTCTCTCTCTCTCTGTCTCTCTCTCTCTGTCTCTCTCTCTCTCTCTCTCTCTCTCTCTCTTGTCCATCCTTTCTATATGTGTTGTCCATGAAATGAATAGTTTCCCTTTTGCTACATGTTCTTACCATGATGTGCTGTGTAGCCACACCCTCAAAGAAACAAGGACATAGGGACAAGTGTCTGTGGAGTGTAACCTGCAACAAGAGACAAAGGGAAACTTTTCCCTGTCGATCATCTCAAGTTGTTCCACACAGTGACAGAAAACGTTCTATCATGCAGCTTCTACGGGCTGGACAAAAGCTCTGACTCAGGAACCCAGGTTGATACAGCTTCCACGGGATACCTGGTCATTTTTAATCAGACTGAAATAGATAAGTTTTTGAGAAGAAATTTCTAGTTACCTGACAGAAACAATCAGAGTGGTTACAGTGGCATGTGTGTGCATCTGTGGCACTTTCAGACATATTTTAACACACCCTCCAATGTAAGTCAAAGGTTTTCAGAGATAAACCTGCAAGTTTTTCATAGCTTTGAATTTAGTAGAGGACAGAAAACTTTGCTATTTGGATGTAAGTGATGGTCTTAGCATCCCTCAAAGAATTGTTTTAAAGATTCATTCATATTTTGTCAACTGAAAGGATCAGTGTAAACATAAGATATTTTGATATGCATTAATTTGTATTTTTGGCTGTATAAAAAATTTCAGTACCTATTATTTGTGTTTTAGCTTCAAAAAGTGAAATTATTCAAAATATCATCTCCTTAAAAACCGTTACATTTTTTTATGCCATAAGTGCCCATGTAAATAGTCCATGTTAAAACTTTTTCCAGAAGGGGTTACAGAACACAATGGACCAGCCTAGGCTGTAAGAAGGAATGTCTTTTTTTATTGGAGAAGAAAGACGGTGAAGTTTGCATTTGAAGGACCTCAGTGCACTGTGTATGGGAACCATCATGGCATGAACAGGGGTGGCAGGGAGATTCTTGCTCAGTTGCCACGGTTGAGGGTCAAGGCTAGGTTCTGAAGGTTTCAGCTCTGACCCACAGATGCAGAGGTGTCTGAGGCAGCAAACAATGGGACACTCGGGTTCTTAAAAATGGCCAGAAGGCAGGGACTCCAGTCTGTGTCTTCATCACAAGCAGAGCATCCTGGGCTTCCCACACCCTCTGTACCAAGTATGCTGGAGAAAGATTGGCTGCTGAATCTCTTGGGTTTTCCCATAACAAGACGTTCATCTCTTGAGGCTATCCTGGTGAGCCAAGCGGTACAGAAATCCATTCTAATTAAATATACAGGTCTCTAGGGGGAGATGCCTTCATTACAGGGGCTTATTTCAGGGAATGTAGATATGTGCATATCTATATTTCAGGGAGAGACTCTAGACTCTGTTTGCAGCAGGCATGCGTACCATCCCTCCCTTTCCCACTCATCTTATGTCTCGATATCTGGAGACTCACACAGAACAAATCCCTTGGGACTGAACATACTTTCAAAGGTGTGAAGTGAAACCCTCTGCAAACTCCAGTGTCTTCCATCATGGGTTCTGCTCTCAGCTCACTATAGCTTGAAATTCCAGGTACCATCTAACTAAGCACCTGCCCAGTTAGGTTTTAATGAGTGCTTTCTGATGACAGAGATAATGAGCACTACAGCCACCCTGGAGAAGCACTACTTTTTCCCTCCCTTTCAAATATAGGTCACATAAGAAAAGTGAGACAATATATAAGTGGACGCCATGTAGTCTTCCTCTTGACTGCTTTTAGAAATGAAAGATGATTATCTAAACTTAGGTGTCAAATCTGACATAAAAAGTTACACTCAAAATTTCTAAGCTGACTCATTAAACAGACTCTGCCAAAGAGGTAAGGAGCTATTTCTAGAAGATTCCAGAGGTGTATTGGAAGCAGTATTGTTTCGACTTCTGGTCTGTTCTAGAGGAGAACTAATCACAGGTAACAAGTGGCCAGGGTGCTCATGTTAGGCCTGTTCCCTTTCCACTTGTATTTCAGGATAAGTGGAGGAAAGAGAAACTTGCTGCTTGGCTCCTGGAGAGCAAGTAAAGGATTCAGTTAGTAAAGGATTCTGGGCAGTTAGGCAGATAGCCAGGAAAATAAAAGGGTGGGGGGTAAAAGTTATGTGTAATCATAAGAGTTTAGTTAGTCAAAATCAGGCTCTGACATCAAAGACCAATGACATTGTCTTTAAACAGGGCCTTGTGTCCTGCAGGCTGGCCTCAAACTCCCTATATATTTATTGCCAAGGATCAGCGTGAACTTCTGATACTGATGTTCCACACCAAATGTTAGGGATACATGCCTGTGCCATCATGCCAGGACTTCCTTATGCTAGGCAAGTATTCTACCAAATGAGCCACATTGCAACCCCACAATAATTACTTTTTAAATTTATGCCCTGTCAATTCTTTTTGTTTCAAATAAATAAGAACATATGAGAAAAATTTCCACTCATGCAAGAAAAATTAAGTATTACTATGGTGATTCCCAAGGAACGTGTTATGGTGGTTTTAATGGGAATGGCCCCCAGAAGCTCATATATTTAAATGCTTGATCTCCAGTTGGTGGAACTGTTTGGGAAGGATGAGGAGGTGTGGTCTTGTTGGAGGAGGTATGTCGCTGGGGGTGGACTTTGTGCTTTCAGAAGCCTACATCATTGTTAGCTTTCTTTCTTTCTACTTCATGCTTGTGATGGAGCTCTCAGCTGCTATGCCCATGCCATGCCTGTCTGCTGGCAGCCATACCCACTGCCACGACGATCATGGGCTTGAACTCTCTGGAAGACAGGTGTTTACACAGCTGCCTCTACTGGAGTGTTGACCTGCTGTTAGGGATAGCTATGGACCTAGCCAGGGTCATCTTCCTCTCTTGTGGTTCAGGTGATAGGCAGGTTTTTGAACCAACTCCTTGGAGAAGGTGGCTAGAAATTCATGATCACCCTGGACATTTTCCCGATTCTCGTAGTACAATGCTGCTTGAATATGAAATGTTCCCACAGGCTCACGTGTTAGAGCACTCGGTCCCCAGCTAGCAGAGCTATTTGGGAAGGTTGTGAACCTTTTGGAGGTGGATGCTTGCTGGAGGGCTGAGTCATGGGGGCTGGCCTTGAGGTTGTATCCAGGCCCCACTTCTTGGATGTGGTGGGACTGTGGCTCCATGCTGATGCTGTCATATACCTTTCGTGTCATTATAGACAGTGTCACTTCAAATGCTGAGCCAGCATGAATTCTTCCTCAAGTTTCTGCTTGTCAGGTATTCGGTCTCAGCAAGGAGACAAGTAATGAATGCAGATGTGCTGGGCTCATGTGGAGTGCAAAGGGGAATGACCTCTTGATCAACTGAACAGGCATTTGTGGGCTCTGGACAAGAAAGGTGAGCAAGAAGTACTTCAAATTTGGATAAAGATCTTTAAGTTTTTGCATACATATTTACTTTACCTTTAGAGTTCTTACTTTTTCTGGATAGTATTGTGTGTCCTCTTTTCTCAGTCAAGACAGTATGTTAAACTGACTGTGTTGGTGGACATGTGTAATCCCAGCCCTCTAGGGTCTGAGGAAGGATGTTAGTAATACATAGTTTTGAGACTCTGTCTCAAAAACCAAACAAACTCCAAACACAGTCAAAATTCAATTGATCAAACAAACAAATAAAACTTACCACCATTACAAAGGAGCATCTTGGAAGAATTTATATTTCTAAGAAGAAATTCAAGACCCAAATAATCACGGTAAAATGTTTTTTTTTGCGGGGGGGAGCGTGAATTAAGGGATGATGAGGCTTTTAACCGATCCTTCTTGAGGTTGTTGATTTCTTTTAGTGCATATATGCTACGTAAAGTACATTACAGTCTACCACAGTGTTCTATCGGCACATGCACTTTTTCCTCAGGCTGTGTGATTGATTAAACACGTGGAAAATTTAAGTTGCCCTCAATACGGCAGAGACTGAAAGTGGACTTGATTGATCTAAACATGAATATGACCGTGAGAGTATTCAGAATGATGGTGACCCGGACTATCATGGAGCTTTGGCCAGAGGAAATGTTATGAAATATATGAACAATGGCCACATTTGTAACTTCGGCCACAGCACACACATGTGAGCAGTGTTCATAGGGCATTGGTGCTGAAAATGATGGGTTTGAGGTCTTCCTTAGGCTCTGTAATGGTCCATCTCCATTGCCAATTTGACTGGATTTAGAATTTAGAAGACTGAGGGGCATCACTTAGTGTCTCTGAGAGTGATTTTAGGGAGCATTAACTGAGGAGGGAGGATCTACCCTGGATGTGAGTGGTATCGTTCCATGGGTTGGGGGCCTGGATGGATTGAAGAGAAAAGAAGAGAAAGCCAGCTCAGTGCTGGCGTTTCTGCCTCTCTGCTCCCTGGCCACACCATGATGTGAGCTGCCTTGCTCTGAAATGCGCCATTCATACCCCACTGTGATGGACTAAACTCAACTGTCTATAATGGGTGTTTTAGTCGCAGTGAGGAACAAAATGAATATAGTCGTGTGATTGGCAGAGCATGTTCTGCATGGTCAGTGAAGGTTCTTGGTTTTATTAATCAAATAATTTAGTAATAGAATTGGAAGGACATATAAAAATGGTTTGTATTAGTGTTCAAGAGAAAAACAGTAGATCAGGCAATATTCATCTGGGAAAAGAAGCAGCCTTAATGACTGAAGAGCATTGCAATAATGTCAGTATTGGCTCAGAGGGAACTGAGGAAGTCGCCTGAATGGGAATTACCTTGACCATCCTCCACCACCTCCTTTTGTGGTTGTTGTTTTGTCTGAGACAAGGTCCTCTTAACCAGGCTATCTCACTATGTAGCTGGAGATGAGCTGGAATGTCTTTGTGTGTGTGTGTGTGTGTGTGTGTGTGTGTGGTGATGGTGTAGATGTCTTCCTGTGCTCATTGTGGTGTACATATGGCAGGCAGAAGTTGACCTTGTGTGTGATTCCCCAGGCACAGGGCACTTTGTTTTCAGACATGGCCTCCACTGGGATCCAGGACTCATTGGTTAGTCTGGTCTGGCTGGACCATGAGCATAGGAGTTCTCCTCTCTGCAGCTTCCCAGCACTGGAATTGCAAGCTGGACTGCAAGTCATCCGACCAGGGGCCTCACGCTCACACAGCAAGCACTTTCCTAACTGCATCGTCTGCCCAGGCCTCATTGTCTTTTCTTTAAAAACCGAAATGTAAGGTGAGAAGTAACTGCACAGTCAAATTTCTGATGGACCCAGCAGTGGAACCGATGAACAGCTGGGACTCTGCTGGTGGGCGAGGCTGGCTGCATCCCGTCCCCAAAGGATCCCATCCTGCTCAAGGCTCGGGAGATAGCTCAATCACAAAGCAGTGCTTTACACCAGCTAGACAGGCGCTCTACCAGCAGAGCAGTGTCTCTAGTCCCGAGGGTTTTCATCTTAAACAGACTGGCCTCCCTCTCTGGCAGAGGAAACCTGTGTTTCCCAGTCACTGCAGCTATCAGACGGTCCAATCTGGGCTCTGAGAGTCAGGTGGACTGGGCCTGACTCTGGTCTTCACGTGTTGCTAGCTGGACAAGTTCTGGAAACATTTCTATACTTTTAAAACCTTGTTCTCCCCCCCCCCCTCCTTCTCCCCCCCCTCCCATCTTTCCTGGGTTGTTGTGTTTGCAAACTCTAAGGCTGATTGCCATAGCTATACACACTCAGTTCTTGACGACTCGCTGTGGTTTGAGTTCTGGGGAGAGGTGAGCACAGCTTCAAGGGGAATCAGGCTTAAATACTTGGTCATTAGCATTAAGGCCAAGGGGCCAAGGAAGAGCTGCAGGGTCGCAAGCACACTCATCAAGCTTAGGAAGTACTTGCTTCTCCTTACAGGGCATCTGTCCACTCAGCCCTGTGGAGTACAGAGAGGAAGTTAACCACACAAAGATGGCTCTCCCAGGACCTGGCTGCCCATCCTGTGCGTGGAGGTTGTTCCATTAAGATCATCAGCAGTGATACACCAATGGGAATCTGTGTCTTTCGTGCAGACCCCTGGGCTCAGCATGCCTGCCTTGTGGATACTCATTTCTCGTGTTCAGGTAAGATGCTTGACCACACAAGAAACACCACTGAGTCATATCAGAGAGCAACTTGAAAACCCCAAATCCACGACTCAGGTAGGACGACTGGGCTCAGGGTAAAATTCCAGAAAGCTCTGAAGCTGGTGTTCTGACGTTGAGTCTGGTTCTGAAAAGGCTCAGGCAGCCTTCTTGTGCCTTGGGATGTCAAGCCATTGCACACAGCGTTGCCCTCTACACCATTCTTAAAACTGCTGGGTCAACCCCTTATTCTTATGAGATCATACCTGTTAGAGACGCTTACCCACCCACTGCTTTATTACACTTATTAGAGAATTGTAATCAATACTCGCTTTAAAATAAAAATCAGTACAGCTGAGCACGCCAGTGTGCCTAATTGCCAATTAAGGAGGAAAATGCCAGAAGGCAGCACTGGCTCACTTTTGGAGGTAGGGACCCAGACATACAAAAGTCTGCTCTCACAAAAAAAGGTGTGATAAATATTCCCCGCAGGGGCATAAAGAGCTCTTCTGGTTTAATGATAGGACTTGTGCCGCAGACCGAAGGGAGCCGAGGTTGGAGGTTAGGGTCGTGATAGACGAGCCAGGCGGCGTGGAGCAGGACCAGTGTCCTGTTTTAGGAGGCATGTCCCAAATAGAGTGCTAGCCTTATTACAGGGGGGGAAAGTCCTTCAAGTTCACCCCACAATGGCCTCCCTCCGTGCGGCCGCTGTCTGTGGGAGGTATCTGAAGGCCTCACAACAAAGACATCTGGCCCAGTTTCGCCACGGTCTCACCTCAGTGTGAGTTGTACATCTTCCCTACTGTTTGTTTCTTCTCCTGCTCACTCTGCTCAAATGAAAACCCAACTTGGCAGAAACATTCTGTTTCTATTCATTCTCTGGCATGCTGGGCGCAGGGAGCGCCCGCCATGCCTGTTAAAGGGATAACGCGGTGACAATGAGGCAGAGACCGGACACCGCGGGTGCCATTTGCACAACCAGTGGGAAGCAGGCATCTGAAAACACATGTGCGCTCGGCAAACCACTCACCTTTGCCATGAAGTGGCTTCCAGAATACACTGTCTGCCATGACAGATTTGAATGGGAACATTATTCATGAGGGTGAAGTATGTATGTACAAACAGTAGCACGATCCTGCTGGGAGGACAGGGAACAAGGCTCAGACCAGCCTTACAGCGCTCGACACATTCCTCCGGCAGCTGGATGCTGCCAGCGTAATTATTGTCCTTGGACCTCATCCCCTGGGCCAGAGTGGCATGGGGGCCGCTGCTGCATGCAGGTGGACGGTGAAAGGGGATAGCCAGCTGGATTCTGCCTTTCGAAGCTGCACTGTGATGTCTGCCTATTCTCATTCCGGGGTGCAGGTGGGATTGGCTCGTGCTAGCCAAACCCCAAGGCAGGACGGGATGGTGCTGTCGTTTGAGAGATCCTCTGGTCAGTTCTGAGAGCAGCTCTGCTGCCGTGCTGCTGTGGAGAAGGAAGGATGCACATCTGCATCCTCTGCCTAAGGCATAGGGCCGTGTGTCCTGGGGAACAGAGGAGGCAATACAGCGGGACAGATCCACAGCCACTGAGAGTGGATATCCCCAAGGTTGACTGTGTGTTATTCCCAGGCCTAAGCAGGTCCTGGCCAGAAATAGCCCACTGTCTTTGGTGACTTCAGGATAGTTTGCCACTAGACAGGAAAGACAAACAGCCAACATCACACCAGGAGGGCTGGTGTCTTCTCTAGAGGAACAAAAATTGATAGGATGATATATGTTACAAAAGGAAAATACTCAACTGGGTATGGTCGAGGCGGTCTGACAATGTCTGCCTTCACATTGGAAAGGCTGAGAACCCTGCATCTGTTCAGTCCATGAGGCTGGATGTCTCCGCAGCCACACTCGGGCACTGAAGGCCTGGAGGATTCCTCCAGAGCCATTGACCCACACTGGAAAGCTGGAGAACGTAGATTGTGATGTCTGTGAAGGACAGCAGCAGCAACAAGGCAGATGCACTGACCTGCAGGGGAGGAAGGCAGGCAGGCAAGCTTTTCTTTTAGACTTCTTTGTGTGTGGGCCTCCAAAGGAAGGCGCCACCCACTCTGGGGGAGGAGCTACCCATTTCAGTTAATGTTTCCTGGAAATGTGCTAACCAACTTACCCAGAGGTGTATTCTTAGTTGGCTTCAGCTCCAGTCAAGCTGGCAATCAGGATCCGCTATGGCTGGTGAAATTCCTGTGGTGAAGAAAGAACCGCAGGATTCTAAAGACTGTGCCAAGACCCCATTCCTTCTGTACTCCTAAAAGGACTCTGTAGTCCCACGGACCCCTCCCTCTAATGAGGCCTTCCTTGGAGGAACTCTAGGAAGGTAGCAAGCAGCAAGAACACATGGTATCCCAAAGAGGATGGCCTTTCCGGTTTAGGAAATGAATGGAGTTCTGTTACCTCATGACCATATGAGATTTCTTCCAGGTTCCCTGCTCTGCCAGGCTTCTGACTCTGAACCCTGTGAAACGATCTCCAGTCCAATGTCTTCCTGTCAATCATCCCCACGAGGGGAGGAGCCATGAAGTGCAGATAACCTAAAACCCTCAGAGCCTGGTGTCCCCCGCCCCCCCACTCTGCTTGTTTATAGAACCAGAGCTCAGCTCAGCCTGTGGCAGGCACTGAAAACCCTGCACATTTGAAGAGGGAGCCTTCTTGAATTTTCTAAACCTTTCACATTCTTTTGGGGGTTTGTGGTCAAACTTTTGGGGTGGATTTTTTTTTGTGTGTTAAAGATAAACAAATATGGCTGGGGATATAGCTCAGTTAGTAGATTGCTTGCTTAGCATGCAACAAACAAACAAACAAACAAAAACCCTCCTGGCTCAATCCCCAGCACTGGTTACCCTGGGTGTCAGAGGAGCATGCCTGTAATTCCAGCATTCAGGAAGTGGAGAGAGGCCATTCTCAGCTACATAATGAGTTTGAGTCCAACCTAAGATACATGAAACCCTGTCTTTAATTAGACAGATGAATAAATAAATACGAACAAACCAAGATAAACAGAGAATTTTGTGTTTAATTAACACAAGTTGAGACCTGAGCCCAGGCTGGTAACTGGCAGCCCAGTGATTCTCCCTGGAAGGAATGGGAAGCAGTGAATCCTCTAAAGTGTAATCTGGTAGCAAAGGCTGCCCCATAGGAGACCCAAATCTACCACTACTTAGCTGTTTTACTGGAAAAAGGGGCACACACTCATGGGTCTCAGCCTCTTCACTTTAACTGGGACGAAAGCCACCAGCCTAGTCCCACAGGTGTCCCTTGTACAAGCCAGTACCTGTGACAATAGTCAGTTCATTGTGACGCTCACGTGGCTGATGCTGTGCTGTTCCTCATGGGCACTGGTTCATTTAATCATCGTGGTCACCCTAGCGGGTATACCTAGTTAACTTTAGCAATGAATAAAGCGAGGCCCAGACAGGTGAAATTATTTCATAGCAGTAGAAAAAGCAGCGTTCATCCTTTTTCCTGTAACACCTAACTTCCTTTCAGAATAGAGTTTGGCTCTGAGCAAATAGTCCAAACTCACCCCCTGCCACCGCTGGTGGTGTGGGGAGGCGGGATGCTGGGGTTCTGACAACCTATGTAGCTTCTCTGCAGTGAGGACAGAATCCCATTCAGGATCTCCTCCTGGCTTACCATGGCTCCTAGTCACTGCAAAACTGCAAAGCCCCTTGGTGCGAGTGCAGCTTTTAACCTGCTTCTTCCGTCTCGAATCAGGGACTTGGAGGCTGTTTCTGAGATCACTCCGCTGGAGGAGGGACCCTGAGGATACAAGAGGAGAGGTAAGGAGGGGAGGTGGAAGCGACGGAGGAGGGAGGCTGGAGGCTCATCTCTCTTACAGTTGTCCCAGAGGATAACGTGATCCGTGTCGTAGGACATCATTAAAGTTCGTATTCTGAGACTTCACCAGCTGTTTCAGCACTGGGATGGAGCTGGCAATCGCAGGCTCACAGGGCCCCTTTGGCAGATGAGGAATTCAAAGTATGGTGAGGTCATGGGACTAGGCAGTACAAACTCAGCCCCAGGACCCCAAAGTCTGCCTCCCTGCAGCAGCACGATTTATTTCCCTATTCTCTGATAAGCTTTAAGACGAGATATTGGGCATGACCTTTGCAATAAATCTAAGTTTCAGTGTCGATTCCCTCCGTGGCCCCGGCTTAGGAGTGAGGGTCAGGAGTTCTTCTTTGCTGGTTTTGGCACCAGTGCTAAGCCATTCTGGTGGAGGCCTTGTCATTTGCCTTGTAGTTTCCAGTATCTTCCTCATGAAGCCCGGGCTTAATGATGCTTCCCTGCCTTCTGGGTATATAGCGAGGAGGGTTAATTAGACAATGTTTGCACGGGGCTTTGAAGATGAAAGCACCGTATAATTGGTATTACATCTCATCTCTTCCAGAGACCAGGAATGCTTCTACTTCAGGGAGTTTCAGCGTGTCTTCACTTGTACCATTCACTTTAGGATAAAACTTGTCAAGCACCAGTGAACTAATGATATCATGTAGTGAGCCAAAGAGCAAAAATAAACAGCTCACACGAAGGACTCCAAGGAACATCAGGAAGCAGCTGTCAGGGTGATGAGATGAGCCCACCCATCCAGCTGGGAACCGCCAGGAAGTGCTGCTTCCTAGGATGTGGTCTCCAACCCAAGGGGACCCAGGTCGAGAAAGCTCCAGACTGCAGAGTGCCATCCCAGATGGGAGAGGCAGGGAAAGACATTTTAGAAGAACTGAGATGCAGGGCATGCTATGGGAGAAGAGGATGTCAAGCAAATGGTTTCCTTGGGCAGTCATTTCAAGGGCTTTCTGGTTGGCTTCTGTGTCCCTGATAGTGTTGCGACCCATCAGTCTGTCCCCCAATGTCAAGCTGATTGGCTGTTTCTTTGTGATGAACCCACAGCTCCTCAGCCTTCTGTGCCCTCCTCTTGCCCAGTTTTCTTAGACTTTTACTATGATCTTGAAGGCCCTTTACCTCTTCTTGATTTTTACTTTTCCTTCTCTCACTGGCTTCTGTGGCACTCTCTCCCCAAGCAGCTCTTGCAGATTCCATCACACTCAGGCTGAAAAGCCTTCCCCAGCCACAGGACCAGTCATCTGCACAAATCAATGATATCCAATAACATTTACTTAGGTAAATTCTTGTGGCCCACTACTCTTGCAACACGCATGGCGTGCTCATGTGAACACCTGGCCCCCGGGGTGGTGCTGTTACTCGAGGTTGAGGTTGTGCAATCTTCTGGAGGGATGGCTTACCTTAGAGTTGAGTCACTGAGTCGCTGGGTGAGCCACTGCGGGTTTTCACTTGGTCCTGCTTCCTGTCCCTCTGTGCTGTTTGGTTCACTAACATGTAAGATGCTGCCTCCTGTCACCACAGTCCAAACCTTTCCAGTCACCACACATTCCCAGCCACGATGGATTGCACTTTCTAAATCTAAGCCCAATTGAACTTCTGCCCTGTTACTGGAATTGTTAGGGTCAGGGTCTGGGCCCTGGCAGCCCTGACAAGCTAGGGTTGGCCCCTCAGTCTCAATGGGACAATTAGACAAGCCACAGCAGAAAGGAGAGGAAGATTTATTCAGTATGGCCGCCTTGGGAAGAGGAACAAATCAGCCCCAGTGACTCACACCCCAGTCTATCTTTTTGGTACCGACATGAGGTTTAGGTTTAAACAGAGGGCAAGAGGTGTGCATAGCTACCCAGGCCCAGTCAAGGGGTCTTTCCCATCACTAAGGAATCATCGGCTCAGCTCCTACAAGGTGGCCTAGCAAACTGTCAGTCTGTGAGAAATCTCTTCTTGGGAGACATCTCCCCCTCTAGCTGGCACCTCATTCACGCCTCAGTCCTTTCTCATCTCCCAGGAAGAGATTCCTGGGGGAAATTCCAGTTCCTTGGCATCCGCTGTCTGATAGCTAAAGGGAGAGACTAGGTGTCTTTCTTCTTGATATCAGATAAACCCTCTCTGGTTGCTTTCTGTTGGGTATCTCATGACAGCCAAAAAAATAAATAAATAAATAAATAAATAACACCCCCAAAGGTTTTATTCTCTTCCTTGAAGAATAGGAAGCTATGTCCAGTGGGAGGAATTTTAACATGGGAATGACATAGACCAACTCTAAGATTGAGGAGGATTTGAATTGCAGTGGGAGGGGGAGGGGGAGATGAAGTGATGTCATTCAGAGACAAGAGAGGGAACCTGATATGCAGCGGTGAGAACAGGGAGGAAGAAATGGTTTGGTGTCTGGGTGGAGGTAGAGGGTGCCGGTGGGGATGAGGAGGACACTCGTGGCTTTGGGTAGCTAGAGAGAGCGAATCTAGGCAAACCTGGGCTGGCATCTTGAGCAAGGCCGTCCTCCTGAAGTGGGTGTCCCATTCTTTCCTGCTGAGAATGTCATTAGAACAAAGCACAGCAGCCCTGACCTCCTAAAACTGCTGCACCCGGAAGACCCACACAGGAAGGGCCTGAGTTCCAGGCTAGCCTTGGCTGTGGAGTGAGAAGATTCTGTTTCAGGAAAATGCCCGTAAAGGTGCCCAGGCTTGGTACCCTTGCTTCTCAGTGTCTTTTTAAACTTCAGCCAGTGGTGGGGCTGACCCACCAGGGTACAGTTCCTTGGCAATATTCTTTGTGCATTTTCCCCCAAGAGTCTTCTAGGTGCTTCTTGCTTTACGGAACTGGGGATGTTGTCATTTACTAAGGGGTCTTTCCTTTTCATCGACGTGCAGGCTTGTGGGGGAGGTGAAATGCTTTTATTTTCACCACTAGGCCGTGGGGATGGCTTCCTGGCCTATGTCAGGTGGAGTTAGAATACTGAATACCATTCCCTGGGGCCAGCTGCCTAAATTCCCCTCTCCTCCCTGGCACAGCTGAGAGGTGAACTGTTTGTTCTTCCTCCAAACACCCGCGGATATCTGGAGAGGAGATGTTTTATATGCCAGTCACATTTAGGCTCGATTAGCTTTATTCTGTAGGAGGATACAGAAAAAGTCCAAGTGGAACCCTGGATATTTCTTACACACCCAGGGCAACAGATGTGGCCATTTTCCTCTCAGTTAAAAAAAATCCAGATTTGGTAAATGAATTTGCTGGCCCGTGCTGGAGATCCCAGCAAATGTTTCATCCTGTGTCCTTGCAAAGAGTGAGACATGGCTGCTATGTCATTGTTAGAAGTTAAGAATTAAAAAAATATGTGATGACAAGTTCTCAGGGCAAATAGCAATGCTGATTCTTCATAATACATGTCTATCTTAGAAAGAAATTGGGTTGTCTAAAAATTAAAACACAAAATACTAACAATCCCAGTCTAGTTCAATTTAAATTACATTTCAAACCATCTCTCCTTTTATGACGTCTCTAGCTATTGGAAATTCATGATTAATTCTTAAAGCATTAGCTTAGGATTACTAACGCAAACAGCTTTAGAAATAGCTTACTACTTGTAAAAGATGGTATAATAATATAGCTGATATTAGCTGCACCATGCAGATAACACTCACACACACTCACACTCACACACACACACATACACTCCATACACTCAGACATTCAGACACACATAAACACACAGACATACATAGACAAACACAGACATACACAAACACCGAGACACACACCATACAACACACACACACACACACACACACACACACACACACACACACACACACAGAGTCACAAAGCCCAACTCTAGGATGGGCAAATTGTCTGTGGTGTGATTTAGCATAAAGCCTCCCTTCCATCTGTTTGGACGGAGCTCATTTCCCTGGTGCTTAAGCTGTTAGCTTGCATGCAAATACTTGCTTCCAGGGAACTGAGGCCTGAGCTGCTTTGGGCCTAAATTGATTGCTGAAGTTACAGGACTGAAATGCCTCAGGTAAAAAATTCAGTCAAAAGGAAAACATTAAGTCGACAGCTATGTAAGGCATGCTGCCTGACAGCCAGGGGTGCTGGGGGATGGAGGAGCAGTGGCAAATGAGGTCAGTGGAATTAACATTCAATTACCCCTTGACTGTGAAAGGGCCAGCCAAGGGGCCAGCCACTTATCTGAAGAAATGGCTGACGTCAGCGAGGTTTATCTTAGCCTCTTTCTCTCCCTACAAATTAAAGATAGGTAATTGACTTTTACCCCCTCGTCTCAATTCTAGAATGTTCTCTTTATTATTTGTAACTGTTTGGGTCTTTAAGTGCAGAAAAATCATATGGATGTGACTAGCTCTGATGCCTGGCTTGTGCTACGTTAGAGAGAACAATCCCAGCCCTGGAACACTTGCTCTTTGTTTATCTGCCTCACCAACTTCCTGCTGCACACAGGCACTTCTTAAGCACTTGGTGAACACCCACCTTCTACCCATGACACCTTTGAAAAATCCCCAGTGCTTCCTGTATGTTCTCAGATGTAATTAATTCATCTTCTTTGAGCTCCACATCACCAAAACATTGCATGAGCAAATCACACATTAAACTGTTTTCTCTTTGCTCTTAGTGTTAGAATTCTGCCCCGACTCCAGCTGCACCACCTCACATGTGCAGTTCAGGAGCTAAGCAAGGGGTCTTGCGTCATCAGTGTGCACTGGTGATTACATGCGCTCGGCGTGGTCATGCAATCAGCGCGTGCATGGTGTAGCTCCGTAAGCCCACCCATGCATGTGTGTGGAAATCCTTAAAGAGCCTGACAGAGACTCTACCTCTCCTCTGCTGGGTTCTCTCCTGCCCCCACGATCTCTCTTTCCCTCTCTCTGCTCTCTGCATGTGCTTCTTTCCAGGCCTGGTTCTTTTGCACCCTGCCCCCCCCTTAAAGCTCTGATACTGGGGTTTTTTCATGGCTCGTGCCTCACAACCTTTCCACATGGTAACCAGCGCCACTTACCATTTTTTAAAACAACACTTAGTATCTGGCATTTATGCAAATGTATGTGTGTAAGTATGTTCAGATGTGTGCACAAGTATTCATGGGGGTGTAGAGTGCTTGTGCACAGGTGTGTGGAGACAAGAGGACAATTTTGAGTGGTGTTCTTCGGGCCCACCCCCACCCCATTTAGTATGTGTTTGGGTGTGTGCAGGTTTCAATGAAATGTCACAATGTTCATGTGAAGGTCACATGACAACTTGTGGGAGTCACTTCTCTCCTTCCACCGTTTGGATTCTGGGGATCAAAAGTTTACACACAGGTCATCCTGTGTGCATGCGTGTTGGAGGATAGCTTGTGGGAGCTGATTCTCTTTTTCTCCTACGCTGGTTCCAAGACACTGAACCCAGGTCATTAGGACTGGCAGCAAGGGCTTTTACCCTCTGAGCCTTCTTTCTCTCAACCTGAAATCTATCAAACAGATGAGGTTGGCTGCCCAGTAAACCCTGGAGATCCTCCCATCTCTCCCTCTCCCCTCTGGCCCAGAACTACAAAAACCACCATGGCTTTTATTTTTAAACTATAAGTTTGGGGGACCAAACCCAGGTATTCATGCCTGTGAGAGAAGGTCACCAGCTGAGGCAGCTCCCCAGGCCCTGCTCTAGCATTTCTATTCATTATTTTTAATTATATGCATGAATGTGTGTCTGAGTGTAAGTATATGCGTGAACCTGCCTGCAGAGGCCAGAGGAGTCAGAGCTGGAATTACAGGTAGTTGTGAGCACCAGGCATGGGTCCTGGGGACCAAACTCAGGTCCTCTGGAAGAGCAGTCCATGCTCCTAGCAGCTGAACCATCTCTCCATCCCAATTCCAGCATTTTTATACACGTCTGTGCATATTCTGGCCTCTGTTGTGCTTTGCCCGAGACTCCTGTGCTGTGGGGTATGTCTTCACAAAATTCTACACACGTTGTTAGATGGCTCACCAAAATGACTATACAAGCATTTCCAAAGTCACCACTGTGGCGGTTCCTATTCCCCACCCCAGATAATTACTAACAATGGCTAACATCTAAACATTTATTCATTTCCAACGTAGCTGTAAGTTGGTGCCTGTGGTTTGCGATTTTCTGACTACCCATCAGTGAGAACCCCTTTTCATCCCTCGCTCATCCAGCATTCCCTTTGGTGATTTGAGCCATCACTGCCTCTGTCCATCTTCCAGCTGGGTTCCTTTCCCTGTTTGTATTGATCTGCAGGCATTTCGTCAATCTTCTGGCACTAATCCTTCCTTGGCTGCACGCAGTGAGATGGTATTTTGTCTCTCTTGTGTCCGTCACTGGCTTTTAACCTTGTCTGCTGTGCATGTTGGAGCAGGGATTTTCATCAGCTCCTTCCTTTTCTCTTTGCTTCTTCTGACTTGTTTAAGACATCCTCCCTGACCCAAGGTGCTCAAGCCATCCTCCCCCCCCCCAACACACACACACAGAGCATCTTCTGCACTGGAGCTGTCAATCCATTGGATTTTATTTATTTATTTATTTTTTTGCTTATGGAGTGAGGTGAGGATGTAAATGTGTTTTTTTTTTCTTTCATTAGAATGAGATAATTTCCCAACATTGATAAACAGCCCTTTATTTCTCTGCTCATATACAATACCACTTCTGTTACATCCCACTTTGACATGAATGCCCATCTGGCTTTATACTCTCCCTTCTGCTCCATTGCCCCACTGGTAACTGAGACAGAAATGTAACATTTTAGTCCTTATGGAGGGAGCCATGTCTCCTGTGTAGTAAGAGTTCTCATGTCATGACCGCGGAGCCATGTCTCCTGTGAAGCCCTATGTTCTTATTATGGTCTTAGGCATCCCTTCCTTGTACACATAAGGTGTTCTTAGCTTTATTCCGCACACAAGGAAACGGAGGCACAGAAGTCCCCACAGCCTGGCCACTGACTTGGGAAGGTTGGCTGCTCCATTTATGTCATTTGATTACAAAAGACCAGTGATTTCCACTGGGCCACGCCACGGGGACCAGAGCGTCAATTTGAGAAGTTGCCAAAAGGGCCTGTGGCTATGTCTGTCCCTGGGGACCAAGAGCAAACTAACTGTGTTAAGTCTTGCGGGTTTCTTTGTCTAGCCTGGCAATGGTGTGTTCACAGAAACACCTACATTAAGGAAGAATTATCCCAACCTTGATGTTGAAAGCACCCAGTTGATACCTGGTTTTGAGTGATCTTGCTCTCCCTGGGGCTTTTAGCACTCCTGTCTAAGCTCTGCAGATAGGCTGGTTATGAGGCTGAGTGAGTAGACGGGGAGATGCCACCCTGTTTCCACCTTCTGATCTGCCCCCCTGCGCTTTGCAGCTTCCTGCTTTCACAGCACATGGCTCTTCAGTTAGTCAGCACATCATTGACACATTTTTTTCTTTTTTTCAGTTGAACAGCCAGAATGGGCAGTTTTTCTTAAAATAGCATTTTTTAAAGGCAGATGGAGGTGACCTCTGATCCTGGCAAGTTTAGCAAGACCTTCCTTGTTAAGCAGGGATGCAAGGTACTGAAGGTCCAGTACCTTGCAGCCTCTAAACTGGCCTCCTGATGCCCCGGGAAGGGTTTGATATCACTTCTGCAGACTTAACAGCGGGCCTGTCTTAACAGATAGTGTGCATTTAATTTTCTTTTTAAAATTAGAAGAGTTCATTTTTATCTCCCTTAATTTAAGCTCATTTTTCTTTTTCAATTGTAATAATTTTCAATATCCTAAGAAATGAGTTCTTAAGGAAATGAATCGAAGTAACACATGAGATTCTTCACTTTGTTGCTTTCAGTAATACAATGACTTTAATTTGATAAATCAATTATAGTCACTATTCTACTCATCTTCCTGTTGCTAGAGCTCTCAAAGTATCACAAGGGAGAGAGAGAATGGTCGCAACTTGGCTTTCTGTCAGGACAGAGAGGCATTCAATACAAATAGCAAAAGACACAACTGTGTGACTCGTGCTCATGAAATTTCTGCTGCCAAAGCTGGACTCATGGCAGTGTTGACAGGGTGTTGCTGACACCAGTGCTCATCAGCAGAAAGCTTGATTGTGCTGATTAGAAAGCACTAGGTGATATAAGTAGTTGTTAGCAAGACGGACTAAATGATATAAATAGCTATATAACCAAAATTGAGAACCACTGGTACCTGGACAACCCCTGAAAATACAAAAAGCTTAGGGGATACAGGTTTGAGACATGCATTAAGCTGGACACCCCCTTTTTGCTGCCTCACGCACATGTGCGTGCGTGCGTGAGTGTGTGTGTGTGTGTGTGTGTGTGTGTGTGTGTGTGTGTGTATGTGTGTGTACATATGTATCTTCATGCATTGGAGACCAGAGGTCAATATTTGTTGTCTTCCTCAGCTATTCTCTGTCTTATGTTTTGAGATAGCCTCTCTCTTGGGCACTCACCAATTCAGCAATTCAGACAGTCTGGCTGACCAGCAAGCTCCAGGGATTCACCTGTCTTTGCCTCCCCAGCACTGGGATTATAGGCTTTTTATGTTGGCATTGAGGATCCGAACCTCATGCTTACCTGGCAGACACTTTCCTGACTGAACCATCTCTTCAGTTCTTTGGCAGGATATTTTTGTTAATTAAAAAGTGAATATGACAGTAGCTAGATGCAGTAGCATTCATCTGTAGTTCCAGACACTCTGGAGGGAGACTGAGGCAGAAAAATCAGCTGAGCACAAAAGTTCGGGGCCATCCAGGGCTATTATGAGTCATATTATCTATCTATCTATCTATCTATCTATCTATCTATCTATCTATCTATCATCTATCTATCTATCTATCTATCTATCTATCTATCTATCTATCTATCTATCTACAGAACAGTTTAAGATTTAAAGAAAATTGAACACATAACACAGGGAATTGCCATATGCTCCCCATACGTACTTCAATGTTACTTATATTTTATGTTGATATGATTGGTTGCAATCAATGAACAAGTACTGAAATATCGTTACTAGCTGAGCTGAATATTAAGAGTATCAAAACTCGGACTCGGTGACCATTCTGTTTTGCAATCATCCCTTCCTCATAGCTGTGACAGTTACTCAGATCTGCCTTGTTTTTGGAGAGAATAAAGTGATGATATTATATATTGTAAAAAGCCCCTTGCTATTTGCTGATATTTTTCTAATAATTAGTTGGGGATCAGGAACTTGGAGGACAGTCACGGGGCCACAGATACATTTTCCTCACAGTCTATCTATCAATAAGACATGACATCAACTGTGGGCATTGGCTGTCACCTGATTCTTGTTTATGGGCACCTCCTTATGATGGCTAATACGGTCAGATTGGTGGAATTTAGAGTCACCAAAGAAACAAACTGCTAGGCATGCCTGTGGGGAAATCTCCAGTTTAGGTTAAGGAGAAGGGAAGGCCCACCTTGAATGGGGCGGCGCCATTCTGTGGACTGACACCTCAGAGCAACTGGAAAATAGAAAGCAGGGCAAACTCCAGCCAGCATTGGTGTCTCTGCTCCCTGACCTCGGGCGGTCTTTCTCTGCCTTCCCCGCCCCATTGGTGGCTCCGTGCTGGAATTCTGAGATTGTTGCTGAGAACCCGGTGCTCTGCTTTGGTGAAGCGACAATACTCCTGTTCAACAAGCTGCTAGGCCGTGGCTGGAGCTGTTTGTTCGGAACTTGAGGATCCATGCGGAGGACTCAGCCAAAGCACACAGACAAGCTCGGAGCAGGAGCTGCTTTCCAGCGACGCATCAGAGAACAGTTTCCACCCCATTCTTAGTACCTTCCCAAATTTGAAAAGAAATGAAGGAATAAATAAAACTAGCGTTCGAGCAAACCTCTGTGAGGGAGACTGGTTGGTGTCCGTAGTAGTCGGCACTTGCTGTCAGAGGCCTCACCCAGCTCTCCTGCACGTCTGTGAGCTAGCCCTTTTCATAGCCTTGTCTCCCACGCTGCTCTTCAGTAACCCCACGGGACTCCACTGGAACTTCAATCTTCTTAATATAATTTCACCTTCTCCAAAGAATTTGCCAAATGAATTAGTGAGACTCTGGCAGAATACACGAAGGAAGTTCACACTCTAGTTAGAAATCCTGCCTGTCCATCCCCCTCCCACAAGAAAAGGAATAAACCCAGGACGCTGTCCCTGACGCCATTGACCTTGAACAATACCTCCTGCTACCTTGAACTCTATTTCCACACTGTAACACCAGTTGCTCAGCTGGATATCACTTTTTACTTTTATTGCATTTTTTTTGCACTTTTATTTTTACACTTTTATTATACATTTTTATCTGTTTCCTAACGCAGTGATGAAATATTTTTCATGATTAATTCTTTCCTTACCCAATAATATGTAATGTTAACATTTGGTTGAAGGGGGGAAATCTGTACTTTTTTATTATTATGGACTTGAACATTTGAAGTCCAAAAGTCATTAGGACAAAGAAGCAGCCTTCTCTTTCTTAGTTTTTAGGGAAGTGGGTTTTAAAGACTTTTGGCTCAAGGGCCATACCCTGGCCTCTGAAGACTCAAGAACAGCAACTCCTAAGTACATGCGTATCAAGCTCTAGTGAATTACAGTGGGATGGCAGCCACTTAAGAAGCCAGCTCATTTAGACACTGTAGAAGCTTACTATTTAGACACTACTAAGAGAGAATGGAGTTACAGTAGAGAACTCAGAGATCATCTCTTCCAACCTGCTCATGTTAAGTATGAGGGACCCAGAGCTTCAAGTCTGAGAAGTTCATCCAAGTTGGTGAGTGGTGGATTCTTTCAATCCAGCTGTATGACTAACAGAATTTATATCATCAAATCAACAACCAACTTATTCCGGACCCTGAGGCTTGAAATACACTACATAGTTATTACTATAACCCCAGAGGTTAGAGCATTGCTTAATGTATTATGTGTGCTGAGTAAGAATTTCCCTGAGATGATGGAGTCACAACAGCGACCTACAAATGACTGTGAAAATATCAAAAGTTCAGCAAATTCATCTTCGTAATACAAAGTTCGTGTTCATCCCATTAATATTTATGGGACATCCCATTGACAACAATGGGGTTACAGTCTGTATGCAGGAATGTGGTTTCCTCGTGAGATTGCGGCCTCATTCAGAAGGCACAAAGAATCATGACACTACCCAGCAGATTTACAATCGGAGAAAGTCGGAATGGTCTCTAAGAATTCCTGACAAAGCAGCAGACTGCTCAGGGAGGTAACAGGCAGCTTCTCTTGGCTGGGAAGGAAAGGGGGACGGGGGACGGGGGCGGGGGGGGGGCGGGGCGGGGCGGCGGGGGGGACGGGACACACACACTCATCCATGCTTCTGTACTCAGGGAATGAAGACAGTAGCTGGGGGGTTGGGGAGTCAGATGTGCTAGAGACAGGGCCAGTGCTGACTTTTACAAGGGAGCCTCAGAATCCTCCTCACTATGGTAGAGTGAACAGGCTGGTGAATATAAAACTCATTAAGTTTTCAAGTGTGCTGCCGTAGACATTAAGATGCAGATGATGGAGATAGAGATGTGCAGGAGGTCTGGGGGAATGGATGAGAGAGGGGGAGCTAGAAAAACAGGAGCCAAGATCCATCCTCGTCTATTACTGAGTCCAACTGTGCTGCCTTCAGGTCTAGGATCTGGGGAAGTGCTGGGAGGACGGCTAAGGTGTTTGCTTTGTGAGTGCAAGGACCTGAGTGTGAGCTCCAGGAGCACATGTAAAAAGCTAGGCATGGTGGGGTATGTTTGTTATAGCAGTGGCTGGAGGTGGAGACATGGATGATTCCCTGGGCTCAGTGGCTAGCCAATGTAGTCTGTTAGTGAGATCCAGGCCAATGAAAGACTTTGTCTCAAGGAGGTGGACATGGTTTACAAGGATGACATTTGAAGTTGTCCCTGACAGCCTCCACACACACACATGCACATGTGTCCACACACAAGATATGCACATATACATACATTAGAAAAAAAAAAAGACTGGGGAGATCAGAGTGAGAGATATATAAAGATAATGGCAATAATACATTTAACATCATATTGGAAAATTACTTAAATGCATAAAATTTATTCTTGACTGAAGGTATTGTGAAACATTTTGAGTTCCTCAGATATTCTTTATACTAAAACCACTGAGCACAACCGTGGTATGGCCAGTGTCTTGTCTCTTCAGATAACGTCTCACACAATACCATGTCATTGAAGGCACTTTGAATGTTCAACGTTGAGTGTTTGGGGTGAGTTCCAGTTTGAGAGAACCCAGAGAAAAAGGGAGAAAAAAGATCCTCCTCCTGCCATACCATTCCTACTGAACCCCATAGGGCCCTGGGCAATGTTGAGGTACCTGGGAATCTTTCTAGGAAATCTGCTTGCTCTTTCAGGGACCACAGGCTTTAATTAGCATTTAGTGTTTAATCTCATGTTTCACATCCACAGTCCAAGACATGTCCTGACAGCATGTGGACACCTGGCTGAGGGATCTGTAAAGTATCACCCAGCAATGCTGGAATACTTACAAATGGTCTCTTTTTTGCTAGCATTGGGGAAGTACATCTATAGTCTAGAATTTTTTTAAAAATCTACTCTACTATCTATCTATCTATCTATCTATCTATCTATCTATCTATCTATCTATCTATCTATCTATCTATCCATCCATCCATCCATCCATCCATCCATCCATCTATCTATCTATCTATCTATCTATCTATCTATCTATCTATCTATCTATCTATCTTCTACTAAAAATACATCTTATCTTCTTTGTCCTGCTGTGTTGGCAGAGTGTGGGCAGGTTAACAAGTGAGGGAATAGTCCAGGTAACTCAGAGGCATTTGTCCGATTTCCACATGATTGAAATATTTAGTTTTTATTTTTAAAAACAAGTGTGCATTGCATTTATCAAAGCTACAGAGTCAATCTATGTCATGACTTAGCTGTTGCTCCAAAGTGGGCTGAGCTGATTTGATTATTCACATAACAGGATTTTGACAAATCAAACTACAGCTAATTTCATCCTGTTTGTGATTTACAGTCAGAGGGGAAGACCAAGCACAGCAGTCATAGAAAGTTCCTTTGGAAACATGAGCAATGTTGAAACATGAGCAAATGTCCCAGAGGATTCTCTTTCAGATCAGTGTTAGAAGAGGTTCAAGAACCCCCCCCCACACACACACACACATGCATGTAGTTACCAGGGCCAACTGCACCATGGGCTGAGTAGATAATCATCCAATGAAATGGACTGAGGGGCTGGAAAGCCTCCCAGGCTCCAGATACACTTTAAATCCCATTCTTAACATGATTTTGTGTACTGTTCTTTTGTGTATCAATCTTTTAATCGAACCTAATAAACTGACATAACAGCTCTTGCCCTTATCATAAAAAAAGGGAGGTGAGATGGCATCACACTGAAGATCATGTGATGTACTAGGGTGAGGACTTCGTTGGTAACATGCCTGCCTTTGCAAGCATGAGGACCTGAGTTTGATTCTCAGAACCATGTAAAGTTTTGTACATGGTAGCACATGCTTGTAATCTGAATGCTGAGAGGGGAGATTCAGGTGATCCCTGACGCCCACCT
This sequence comes from Peromyscus maniculatus bairdii, assembly GCF_049852395.1. NCBI lineage: Eukaryota > Metazoa > Chordata > Mammalia > Rodentia > Cricetidae > Peromyscus > Peromyscus maniculatus. The sequence goes on from NC_134856.1 coordinate 64,315,476, forward strand.
GACTGAGGCAGCCAGTCTAGACTGATTCATTCTAGGTCCCAGTGAGAGACCATGACTCAAATAAACAAGGTAAAGAGCACCTGAAGATGACCACCTGAGGATGACCTTGGAACTCCACATGCACTTGTGTTTGTGTTTACATGCGTACACACACCATAATATAAGATTCAGGAGCAACTGTGAGACTTTCCTAGGTGATGATTGAAGTCTACAAATGCATTCTTCACCTGTACCTAGATAGTCAAAACCTTAGTCAACATCCCACACTGAGATACAGCGTTCTGCTGGCACCAGTGTTCTGGGCCTGGTTCCCCACACACCACCTCAGCAGACCTTGAGGAGCTGCAGTGGGTAACCTTCAGTACTGAGCCTTATCTACTAGACACTGTGTCAACCCCTGTGGGTTAAGGGCATGGTTCCATGCAACTGTGCTCCCTCAAATATCAGTCATGGGACTGGGCATCCAGAACTTCTGAGAGTGAGCTGTAACTGGAGGTACTCATGACTCCATCTCAACCTCGATTAATTTGTCAAATCTCACAGAATTCAGCAAAATGCTTTACACATGTTTGCTAGTTTGATAACTAAAGGGTGTCAAGGGTGTCGGTGAGAATCCAGAAAGAGATGCATGAGCCAAGGTCAGGAGAGTCCTCAGCCCAGACACACCTGTGTTCTGTGGAGCTGGGGAATGCCACTCTCCCAACTTATAACTGAGCTTGCCAGTCCAGATTCTCTTCTAATTCAGTCCTGTTACAGTTTTTAAAGTTTTTATGTGGTGTGTGTGTGTGTGTGTGTGTGTGTGTGTGTGTGTGTGTGTGTGTGGTTTATGAACATGTATGCAGGTGCATGTGTGCAGATGTAAGGGGGAAATGGGTGTATCCTCTTTTATCACTTTCTGTCTTATTTCCATGAGACAGGGTTTCTCACTGAACCCAGAGTTTGTCATTTTCCAGCTAGGCTGGGGTCTAGCAAGAACCAACAATCCTTCTGTCCCACTTCCAAAACACCGGAGGGAGGAGGTGCATGTGACCATGCCTGGCTCTTTAAGTGGGTGCCGAGATATAAATATAGGTCTTCACGCTTGCACAGCACGAGCTTTGCCCTGCCTAGTCCTCTCCCTGACCTCCCAGCCAGCTTTGTAGTCAGGGCTGGCGATCTGAACTTCAGTCCTCGTATTTGCACTGGCCATTGCTATTCCGGTTGACCTTCAGCCTCTCCCTTCTCTTTGAAAGTCAGAATGTGTGGAGCTAAAGTCCAGGGCTCCCGTGTCTCTGGTGAGCAGCCCCAGTTAGGAAAAAACTGGCTAGGGAATGACGGGCACCAATCAGCTCCTGACTGCACTGTCCTGGTTAGCTTGTTTTGGTCAAGTTGAGGCAAACTAGAGTTACCTAGAATGCGTAATTGAAGAGCTGCCCTCATCAGATTGGCTTGTAGGTATGTCAGTGAGGCATTTTCTCCATGAATGGGTGGTGTCAGAGGAAGTGCCCTACAGTGGGCTATGCCACCTCTGGGCAGGTGGGTGGTCCTAGATGGTATAAGAAAGCAGGCTGAGCAAGTCAAGAAAAGTTAAGTCAGTAAGCAGTGGCCTTACTCCATGGCCTCTGCTTCAGTTCCTGTCTTCAGGATCCTATATTGGCCATTTTGGATAACAGACTGTAACTTGCAAGCTCAAATAAACCATTTTCTCCTCCCTAAACTGCTTTTTTTTTGTTCATGGTGTTTATCACAGCAACAGAAAGAAAATTAGGATATGTAGAGTAGACACCGATCACTCTAGAGATTCTGAGGGTCTTCTCATCACTCTGTGACAGGAAACACACACAGGTTAGACAAGGAGTAGAACAAGACACTCTCCTAGCCCCGTTCTCTACAGTAGTTTCCAGAGCTCTGGTGTGCCAGAAACCATGGGAAGAGATCAAATGCATACTTCTCGTTACACCAGCACACCACACCCTGCCTCCTAAATGCCCCCAGCATAGGCCAGCTGAGCCTATGATGCAGTGTTTCCTATTGGTATGATACCACAGTCATGGAACATAGGTTTATTCTTTCCACAGACACTGCTAGAGTTGTGATTGGAGGTCCCTCAGGGATGCAGGGATGATGGGCTCCATGGCAACTCTACTGATCTAAGGGGGGAAACTCGTACTTGGGTTTCATCCTTCAGTGCTTCCTTATTTCAGCAGCTCCTCTTCACAGATGCACTCAACACAGAGTGAACTGGGCTCCTGCAGTAAGACAAAGTTAGCAAATCTTCAGTGGACAAACAGCGTTGGTGTCTTTGTCTTTCCGAAAGTGTTGAGAACTCCCCACTGGAGTTAAGCTTTCAGGTGCTGGGCATCACTACCAACCCTTTCCATTTTGTCTTAAAGGCTTCTTGAGGGTGGAGCAGGGACCTGGAGTCTACTCATGGAGTCTGGTTTGGCCTTTGGAGGGCTCACCGTCTGCCAGGCTCCTTGGCTCTGTCATTGTTTCCAGGTCTGCCCTGGGTCTTCCTTCTTGTTTAAATGATACGGCTGATAATAAACTCACAGATGTGGCTCCTTTGGACCAGTGCATTTCGGGTGACCAGCTGCTGCCTAGATGCTTCTTCCAGACCCACTTTTATGGCTCATCTTTGCAAATGGCTTCAGCTTTCCAAATTCACCTTCCCCAGTTGATCTGTTGTGATGAATACTGAGGACCCGCTAGTGATTTGTGAGTATGAACATCTCCTTGAGACTTGTTTCGGAGAGGGAAGACAAGTGAATGGAAGTTGTGCTTGCTCAGGTTTATAGACACAGAGGCTGAGTGACTCTGGAAATCACACATGCATGCATGGATAGTACTTGGGTTGATGAAAGCCTGCCATGGAAGGCTGGAATTTCAAGCGGATTTGAGGGAAGCACAACAACCAGAATTTGAACTGATTAAGAATATTTGTGATAGGAATATATCCTTCAGCTTGTCCAAAAAATGGGAACACATTATACAAAATTTTTATATTCTCGTCGTTTCTTCCTAAAAGGAAGAAAATATTCTGAGCAACCGAAACCAAATACGGAAAAGAACTTGCCTTTCCCAGTAAAGGAGATAAGCAAGGAGGAGCTCCAGACAGGTCAATAGTGGCATTATTTCTGAGGTAACAGCACACACTCCCAGACACATCACTTTCTAATTTTTACTCTGGATAGAGTTAGCAATTTCTTGACATCATTTAGTCTTTCCAGAGTATCTGGGGGAAGAGTTTTCAAGGGGATCCTTTAACTTCCTAAAACAATAAACAGGTCAAAATACGCCTTTTCAAGTCGGTCACTAAGTGAACACAGGTGCTATTGCGTTAATCGTCCGACTGTGACTATGCGCTACAGGGACGTTCCTTCCAAAATGATTATTGGATGAAATCTGCTCACTGGGAATCAAGCCTTTAATAAAATGTAGAGCAAAGATCTAATTTTTTGCCCAAGGTTTTCCATTTTCTGTTGGTACTTGACACTGTGCAAAGATCAGTATCTCTATAAAATATGGTGGTTTATAAAAATAGAATTGATTTTTGGCATACATAAACTCTAATGCAGTAGTACTGCTTACTGAGTGAATGAACAGCAGCTTTCAGGAAAGAAGAACCTTGTCAAAGTTCCCGTGAATGTATGGCACTAAGGTTGTTAAATCCCTTGTTAGAGGTCATGCTCAAATTTGAGGGACAACATAACAACTTGGAACCTCTGAATTCCAGGTAAGGAGGTGACATCCACGCTATGCTATGGTGGGCTCCTGCGGTGTGTCTGAGGGTGGCCACACAGGCTGGCTCATTGGTGGGTGGTGCTGTGGCTGAGGCTCCTCCTGTGTGGCTGGGGGTGATTGCAGAAGCCAGCTTTGGTGCTTATGGCATTTCAGATTAGACTGTCCTAGACACTCAGGTGAAGCACAGATAGCTTTGGACAGAAACAGACGGAACAAAACCGCAAACAATGTCAAAACCATGGCTGAATTCACAAACACCCACTCACAGGTTTCCAGTGATGTCAGGGGTCTGGATGCACAGTACCTGGGTATGGTTAGAAGCTGTGCAACAGGCTTTCTAAGGTAAATTCTCAAAACTGATATAGTATTGCAGGTTTTTTTTTTTCATTTAGTGTTCAAAAAGCAGCTGGTACTTTCCCACAAGGTAAAAATAAGAAGTGCCCACTGGGTTTTTATTCACACACAGAGCTATCTCAGTGAAGACATGAACCATGAAAACCTCCATCTTTCCCTTTAAAATGGAATAAGCAGAGTTTCCAAGGCTTAATCAGTGGTGGAGGAGATGCTCAATTGGTACAGAGCTCGCACAGCAAGCTTGAGGACCTGTGTTTGAGCTCCAGCACTCCAATAATAAGCTGAGTGGAGTGGTGTGTGCTTCTAATCCTATGACGGGAAGGAAGACAGACAGATGCTTGGAGCTCGATGATCAGCCAGCCTAACATAATCAGTAAGTTCCAGGCCAGAGAGTGACCCTGTCTCAAAAAAGACAGAGGAGGGACAGCGCTGGAGAAATGATCCCCAAGATACGTGCATACATGCATCTGTACCTGCAAACACACACGCTCATTTGTATGCATGTGCATACACACACACACACAGGTGTGTGTGTGTGTGTGTGTGTGTGTGTGTGTGTGTGTGTGTGCATAAAAAGTCTTTATATGAGTTGTTGTTTTTCCTGAGTTACTTGTTTGAATTCTGTGAGGAATAAAATGAAAGTTCAAACTCATAAACTCCTACCTTCGGAGTTTATCATGAAGCAAATGCCTTTAAATGGGCCCTGCAGGGTGTCGTCCTTATTTTTAAACTGAGGAATGTTAGGTTTGATACAGTTTGCCTAAAGACTCACCACTAACAAGTGTGGGTTCCAGAGTTTGAACCCACGCTGGCTGGCCTGGAAATCAACTCCTGTGTCTGGCTTTCCAGAGAGAGCGTGAGAAATGCCTCCTCTCACACCAACACTCTGAAAGAACTTCAAGCATTTAAGGCAAATGCAAGCTACTGTGTGCTGCTTTTCTTCCAGGAATCTCCAGTTACAGAAGAATAATCTTCTGTGATTGTTGGTCTCTCATGCTTGTTAGTCTGAGTCACACAGCCTTTAGCCAGTTGAGAGACGCACAGTGCAGAAACACATCCCTAAAGCATATTCCAGACACTCAGAGACACGCTGAAAGAAGCATTCCTTGAAAGCGACAGCCCCCACGCTCACAGCTGAGTACATGTCTAGGTACAACAATCCACCCTTTTCAGACTTTCCTGAAATTGTGTCTCTTTCAAACTGTGAAAAATGACATGATGCAGTAGAAGGACTGTAGTGTCTACAGTGGAAGTTTCTTCTCCAAGCATCAATGACCTAGCAGGTCATGCTTGCCTGTCTATCTCAGCATGTGGGAAAAACTGGGGCAGTAACAAAGCTCGTGTTTATAATGTCTAGACTGAACCAGGGCCAACTGGAAAGTACTGGAAAGTTAATTTGTGTTCAGGGGTCTCAGGCATGGTAGGTGAACTCAGCAATTTCAACCTGTCATTCTTTTTTGTTTCTAGGTTTTTCTAAGACAGGGTTTCACTATGCAGCCCTGGCTGGCCTGGCACTCACTGTGTACATCCAGGTGGTCTTTAACTTGAATGATCTTCTTGCTTTCCTGCCCCTTCTCCCAGTCTTGAGATTATAGGCACACATCTCCTCACCTAGCTTCTAACCTGTAAAACTTCATTCTTGAACTTCAGTCATCCTCCATAGCCATACCTCTCTATAAACTCTATGTTCCTGTATGTATGTATGCATAAGGCATGTGCATTATGTACTTACATGTATGCACACATAAGAGGCATGTGTGTGGTGTGCCTGTGTTTTTGTGTGTGGAAGTACTAGGTAACTAACAGATGAATTATAAACTATCAAAACAGAGCATATCCTAACCCTTATAAAACACAAGATAGGAAATACAGGGACACTGAAGCCACATAGCAAAGACACTTCTGCCAAATAATGACCACTAGAATAAAGTGGGCTAGACTTACAGAAACAGTGAAAAGAATTGAAACAGTATTTCATATATCCCAGGTTGGCATACAACTTGTCCTGTAGCTGAGGATGACCTTGAACTTAGGATTCTCCTGCTTTTCTCTACTAAGTGCTAGAATTATAGATGTGCTCCACTAAAACTGAAGTACTGGAGATTGAACCTGGGCCTTCCTGCGTGCTAGATAAGCACTGTATCAACTGAGCTACAGCCCAAGCCAATAAAAAACATTTTCTAAAATTATAAGTTCTTCACAGAAAAATAAAAAATAGAAATAGAAGAAAATGAAATCACATTGGGAGTTTCTTGTTAGCCACTGTTGATGATGAGGTCTGTGATAGTTTTAATGTAACTGGCCCCCATAATCTCATACTGCCTAGGATCTGAGTTCACTTTCTGTTGCTTGCAAGATGTTGCACTCTCAGCTCCAGCACCACACCTGCATCTGCCTGCATGCCACCATGCTTCCCATCCTGATGATAATAGACTAAACTTCTGAAACAGTAAGTGAGCCACCCCAACTAACTGTTTTCTTTATAGGAGTTGCTATGGTCATGGTGTCTCTTCACAGCAATGAAAACCCTAACTAAGACGTGGTCCCTGGAGACAATAAACCATCTTCAGCACATGGGAGCATTCCCATGCTGGTCAGCACAATAGCATCTCAACACTGTAACTGTTAGGGTGGTCTTGCAATAGTGGATACTGAAGAAGTACGAGGATCAATGTTTGACAGGGCTTAGAGTGGTTGGTGTTGGACAACAGAAGAGAAATATTTAGATCCATGACTGTCATTATAGAGTGCTCAGGCACCCATTTTACAGATCCGAGTTGGACGAATGAAACCCTAGTAGTGGGGCGATGACTGTGGTGGAACTCAGCCTAGTGGAGCCCATCCCCCTCCCTACTCTGTTACATGCAGCTGTGTACTCACTTTGGCCATCTTTTCTTGTATTTTTGTCTGCATCGTACATTCTTGTCTGTACTTTATGTATTCACATTATCATTATTTTTATTCAAGCCTTATTCAAGTATGTAATGCATTATAAACATATTCCCCTATACCCTGCCCTCTTCTCCCTACACCCTCCCATTAGAACCCTTTTTCCTCAGTTTTGTGTCTCCTTTCTTGTCATTCATACAGATATGATTTCTAAAATCCAAATTCCTTAAAACTTTCTAGTGTGTTGTGTGTTTGTACTCCTGTAAATGACTACAACCCCTTTGCTTAGTTTCCTCTCCATGTCTCCTTTAGAGGAGAGAAAAATGAATGCCCATAGCTTCTGATTCTCCTGTTTCAGCCTCCCACATCCCAGGATCATAGTCATTCACCTGAATGCTGAATGCGTGCTTTAAGCCGGGGATGAAGGTCAGGACGTCATGCAGGCCAGTCAGGCATTGTTTCAGCTGAGCCACATCCCCAGCCCTGGGGTTCAAGGTTTAAAATCTGCAACTCTACTCTTAACCAGGCACTCACTGGCTAGGGAAGATGGGGGAGAAAGGGAAAAATTAAAACTGAAAATCAAGAAGCCAGTCAAGTAGCATAATGAGCAATGAAGAAGGGACTTCAGGCTCCTGACATCCCCCTGCTGTCAAGTCCCGTGAAGTCTCATCCTTGAAGTGGGGTGGACGTACCTACGTTCAGGGGAGTTGGACAGAGGACATCTTAGGTCTTAGTTTCCCTTCTTGTTGCTGGTAATGACCAAAGCAACTTGGGAAGGAAAGGCTTTATTTGGCTTATCTTTGCAGATCATGGGCCATTTGAAGGAAATGAAGGAAGGAACTTGAACAGAAGCAGCGGCAAGAGTCATGGAGGAAAGCTGATAATTAGCTTCCGCCTAGAGCTCTTTCACTTGCCCAGGGGTCTCACCATTCACAGTGGGCTGGCCCTCCTACATCAATCATTAATTAAGAAAATGTCATTCAGACACACCCACAGGCCAATCTGAAGGAAGTCATTCCTCGGCTGAGTGTCCCAGGCAACTCTAGTGTGTGTCAAGTTGACAGAAACTAACCAGCATAGAGGAAGATACTCGGCATTCTCCCCTGCCTCCACATCCATATACATAGGTGCCTACATCAACATAAACATGCGCACACACACATATTTATATTTGCACATGCTACACATACATAAACAAAAGAAAAGGAGGTACCTTCCACACAGGTGCTTCTTACATTTTGAGTGTATGAATGAATGAATGAGAAATGACGAGGCTGATGGGCCATCTGAGGTAAGGATGTCTCCACTTTGTGTTGGAGAGAAGTCTGATTTAGTTAGAGCTACAACTCATCATTTAATGTGGAAGTGCTGGGTCACAGAGCTTTGGAGACACAGAAACTTAGAAAACTAGGACTTCTTACGGGTTTTGTGCTAGGGAGAAACAACATAATACATGATGGACCAGAGCCCAAAATATTCCCGTTGGAAAAAAAGTGATGAATCAATATCACTTCAGCACACCAACATATTGATATGAATTCTGCACTGCAAGCAAGACTCCGGAAGCAATCAGAGGAGCACAAGGAAGCAGCAGGTGTATTTAAGGGTTGCCCTGCATTGCCGATGCCTTGGAAGGTCAGAAAAATGACTGTATGAGCCGCTAAGTCACAGACAGGTACTACCCAAAAGAGCCTCCCTAAGGCAAAGGACAGAAAGCTATGACTTCCTCAGGTCGGGACCAATAGGGGAGATACTAAGAAGGAAATAATTGAGGAAGTATGGTAAATCAGCTCCCTATAATGCCTTCGCCAGAGAGTCAGACAGGGTGCAGGCACACAGAGCTGTTCACAATGCCTCAGCCATGTCCTCCTTCCTCCTGAGAAAAAAAGGACAGGTCTCCATTCCCAACATGGCCTCAGATTAAACACAGGTTTTCTTTCATTTTGACACGTTTTCCTAAGCATAGTATAGTCAGTCAATAGGTTTGGGCATCTTTTGGCACTCTCTTTATGATAAGTAGACATCAGAGCCCAGAAATTCTTGATAGCTGGAGCTGTGGGAAGTGGGAAAAACTGATCACCTGAAGAAAAAAATTGAAACCAGAGGTGGGTCTTAGTACCTCAGAGTCAGCATCCTTCCCGAGTCTCTGTGGTCCATATTCTTGTTTCTTCTTGGTTCATTTGGTCCCTCTTCAGGTGATTAATTTACCTTCAGCGTGGGAACACACTGCTTTCATATCTATTAAGCACATTACAGTGAGGCTGGCTAGACATGTGGTGACGTTGGTAGAGTGCTTGTTTACTATACATAAAGGCCTCGGTTCCATCCCCGGCACCACATAACCTAGGTGACACAGGCCTGTAAGGCCCTGTGATCTTGAGGTGGAGGCAGGAGGATCAGAAGGCTACCCTCAGCTACATAGTAAATTGACAGCCTGGGATACATGAAGCCTTTTCCTACATTTTTAAATTAAAAAACTAAAGTGGATAAAGGAACTTATTTTTTTATTTCATTAATTACTATTATTTGTGTGTAATTTGTGTGGGTGTGCATACCTGTGCCACTGAATGTGTGTCGAGGTAGGAGAACAAATTTGTGGAGTTGGTTTTCTCCTTCCACCTTTACGTGTTTTCTGTGGATCAAACTTAGATGATCAGGCTTCATGGAAAACACTTTGACAGCTGAATGATTGTGATGATCCCCAAAGGACTTTTACAGGTCCTAAGACCTGCAGGCTGGCTTTAACGTAAGTTCTCTTATTTTTTCTTGATCATGAAATTGTTTATCCAGTGGACTGACTAGAGAGGCATCATTTTGTGAGGAGGTGATAGGCATGACAAAATACCATGGGTGGAGTGTTTAGGGATCTGCACACTTATTGGGCCGGAGAACCCAGACTAGGTTTCCCTTCCCAGCCCATCAAGAGCGCTCCCTTACCTTCTCCTTCACTGTCTTGGTTGTTGGATTTAGAAGAAAGAGTAATGAAGATTTCCAGTGTGTGTGTGTGTGTGTGTGTGTGTGTGTGTGTGTGTGTGTGTGTGTGTGTGTGTGTCGTGTTATGCAGAGTGAGGTACAGGAACTACTCAATCTAATCTGTTGTCCTTTCCTTTAATTTTAAAATAATACTTCTTTTGCTTCCAATGGACTTTGGTCTTTTTTTTTCTGACTGGTCTTTGAAGGACTGCCTTCTGGGTAATTTGTGCCTACTGTATATGGAATTGATACATATGCTGGGTGTACACACAGTACATGCTCGGCTACCGCCATTTGTCACTCCTGGATTTCACATCTAGCCTGAGGCCTGGCTTATCAGAGAGACAAAATGCTTCAACATTTCCCCCAGCTTGCCAGTAATATTTCTCTGACTTATATTGAGTCTTTGGATATTTTTCTCCCCAAATCTTGCTTACCTTCATTTGTGAGCTGAACTCCTTTTGTGTATTTATTTCTATTTTCCTTCAAAAGCCATTTTTAGAAAGAAAATAGAAGATTTTTTTTTCTTCAGGATTTTATTTAATACGCTGTTTCATCACCTGAGTGTGGGGCTTTGTGTGTAACAGGCGAGCACTCTACCAACTGACTCAAATGCTAAGCCCTCCCTGCAATACATGTAATAGAGATGAAAGGAGTGTGTAGCAGGAATCTTAAAAGTTCTATTAATGAAATCAAACCTGAGCCAGTTATTGGGGTGAACACTGGAAGATCAGAGAGACAGAACAAGCCACAGCTAACCTCACCTGGCCAACTTCTCAGCTGATCTTGTTTCCTTAGACTGAAAGCCTCTGTGTCCTCATATCTGAATGGCTCTCAGCTGAACTGTGCTGCTTAAAACCTAAAAGCTTAACCAGCCAAATGCTTCCAGTTCCTGGTCTTCACACCTTATATACCTTTCTGCTTTCTGCCATCACTCCCTGGGATTAAAGGCTCACTTTCTGGGATTAAAGGCATGAGTTACCATGCTTGGCTGTATCCTTGGACATGGATTTCTGCCTCTGGAATGCTAGGATTAAAGGCGTGTGCTACCACTGCCTATCTTCTGCTGTGGGATGGTCTGTATGTCAAATGTGTTGTTCTGATTGGTCAATAAATAAAAGACTGATTGGCCAGTAGCCAGACAGGAAGTATAGGCAGGACTAACAGAGAGGAGAATTGAGAAAACAGGAAGGCAGAGGGAGAAACTGCTAGCTGCTACCATGACAAGTAGCATGTGAAGATGCCAGTAAGCCATGAGCCATGTGGCAAGGTATAGATTTATAGAAATGGATTAATTTAAGATGTAAGAACTAGATAGCTAGAAGCCTGAGCCATTAGGCCAAACAGCTGAAATAATATAAGCGTCTGTGTGTTTATTTTATAAGTGGGCTGTCGGACTGCTGGGGCTTGGCGGGACCCAAAGAGAAAGCTCTCCAGCTACAATCCTCTATGTTTAATATTGTGGCTGGTCTGTCTCTGACCCCAGATAAGTTTATTAGGGTGCACAATATTTTGGGGAACACAATACCACCTGAGCAGTGTGTTTCCACAGTGAAGATAAATTAAGCATCTGATGAAGGACAAAAGGAGCAAAGAAGAAACAAGAACATGGACCGCAGAGACTCAGCCAGGATGCTGATCTGTGAGGTACTAAGACTCACCTCTGGCTTCAACCTTCTCTTCAGGAAAATACTTTATTTTTAAAGGAAGGACAACACAACATTCAAACCACTGCATCTAGTAAATAGGAAAGGTCACAGAGAGGGCTACCAGTCCACCTGGGAGGAATCTCGGGCTCTGGGGCATCTGCTGGCTTTCTCTTAGAGGTGGCTGGTCTGAATGGACACTCTTCTCCCAGCACATCCCTGCTAGGTGATGCTCCTGGGATGGCAGTCTTTGCCTTAGCCTGACTTCTGCAAGTGCCTTCCTGCCTTCTCAGCAGAACTTCTGCAGCAGTTCTGGGTCTGTGATCCTCCCTGGTTGCTACAGGAAGGGGGTCCTGGAACATTCCCAGGCTCTGGTGGAGACTTCTATCCCATAGAAATAACTTAGGACTGATTCTCATCCACTGTGCTCTATTATAACTTGGGGACATTCTAGTCACTGGACCAATGATGCAGCCCCCACATCGCCTGCTCAGATAATAGGCAGATGTGCTTGTAAGGCGTAGAAGAATGAATATTCTAGAATATACGAGGAAGGTCTGTGCAGACATGCTATTTCCTGAAACATTGCCCCCAGGTGCATGGTTGAGTGGCAACTCCATGTCTGATTTACACCCTGCCTGACTCCCAGGAGGCTGGGATTTTCCGAGATGTGAGTTATGCCTCACCATCTGTGAAGGCCTCCCCTACTTACTGTTTTTGTCTGGAGGTGATCTCCACTCCCCAACTGGTGATCTCACAGTCACCCAGGCACACCCCTGATGCAAGACCTTTCTCTACCACCAGGGGAAATGGTGGTGCTCAGTGTTTCTGGTTCCATCCATAGTGCGGTTTGCCCTTATGACTTCTTGTCAAATCCAATGAGTCAGTTTGTTTTCAATATATGAAGGGGAGGGTTTTCATTCAAAGACTTCTTTCTCAGTCAACATTTAAAAAACAAAACTAAGTATTAAAAATTACTTTGTATCTCTGACTTGTTCTAAAGTAGTGGTTCTCAATCTTCCTAAAACTTCGACCCTTTAAATACAATTCCTCATGTTGTGGTGACCCCCATCCATAAAATTATTTTCACTGCTACTTCATTAACTGTAATTTTGCTACTATTATGAATTGTAATGTGAATATCTATGTTTTCTGATGGTCTTTGGGGGTAATGACCTACAGGTTGAAAACCATTGTCCTAAAGTATCTTTCAACCTGTGTGTCATATGCCAATTTCCTTTTACAAATGTTTATTCAAGAACTATGGCTATAGCTCAAGTGGTACAGTGCTTCCTTGGCATTCACTCAGCCTATAGTTCAACCCCCCAATACTGCATAAAATGTGTTGTGGTAGTGCCCACTTGTAATACCAGCACTTGGGATATGGAGACAGGAGGATCAAAAAATTCAAGGGCACCCTCAGCAGCATAGTGAGTTCTAGGCCAGCCTAGGCTGTATGAATGGGGCTCTATCTCAAAAAGAGAGAAGATGCTTATTTGATGAAAACGTGTTTTCCTAAGTTGCTAATTTATTTCCTGGGAATGAATGCACCATGCAGACTCCTACAAGTCCTTTGGTAGCTGATGAGGTTCTGTCCTTCTCTGGGTTTCCAGGATGTGATGTGCAGAGGTGTCTGCTTTCCACAGCTGGAAGCTAGTACCTCACAGTCCTTGTTCCAGAATAGAGAGGCCAGAAGAATGAGTGGACACTGATTACAACAGGGAGCTCTGAGAACAGAGCCAGACCAAAGATTCCTGACTCAGGTGTGAAACCCAGGCATCTCCCACACCTTCAGTGATTCTGCCGCCCTTCAGAGGATCACAGACTACAGGAATGCTAAAATGGGAACACCAGGTCACTGTCCACTCATTCTTTCAGACAGCTCTATGTACCACATTCTGGTTTAGCATATGTACATGTGTGCTTACTGGTCTTATGAGTACATTACCAATACCCTTGCACGGGGTCCTGGACTGAGACAGGACCCACACTTAGTTTAATATCTGGCCTGTACCATTTTGGAGTTCTTAACATTTGTGAACAAGGGCATTTATTTACAACTTAAATAGCCAATCCCATTTATATTCATTTGCTCATTCAATCAGTGTTTTTTTTAGTGTGTGTGTGTGTGTGTGTGTGTGTGTGTGTGTGTGTGTGTTACATATTTGTATGCATGTGGAGGGAGGCCAGAAGTGGATGCTAGATGTCTTCCTCAATCACGGTCCCTTATTTTTTTTTAGGCAGGGTCTACCATTGAAACTGGAGCTCTTCAATCTGTCTAGATCGACTGGCCAGGAATCCTCCTACTTCTGCCTCCCCAGTACTGGTATTACAAGGGTGCATCCACCTGACAGTTTACAAAGGTGCTTGGATTGATCTCTGGTCCTCATAGCTTTGCAGTAAGTACTTTACCAGCCAATCCATTGCTCTGGCCCATCTTTTTCCCCTGGGATATTAATGTCTGCCAAAAACTGTCCTAGGTGCAAAACTGTATTACCCATTAAAATCATCCATGTCCTTATATTCTAGTTTGGAGGAAAAGACATAGTCAGCAGCTTATAACGTATTAAGGCCAATCGGGAATCATAGAAGAGGACCAATTTGAATGTACAGGAGTTACCATGTGGAATGGTATTTCAATGGATCTGTAGCCATTGACCTGAGCTTAGTATTGTCAGTAAAGAGTTTCATAAAGCCAAAACAGTTTTATGCACAGAACTCTGCTGCCTGTCCTGCTATTACCTTTAAGAATTACTGCTTTGGGGAAAAATTATGCTGGGATCCAGTCTGTCAAAATCAGATATTGAGGGTATACAGGAAATATGGTGGAGTCTAGTAGACCAAATGACCCACAAGTTGAACAGAAAGACATTCCAATGCCATGGGAGATGTTGGGCATGTGGCTCAGTTGGTAGAGAACTCTTCTAACACATGGGAAGCCCTGTCTTCCACCCCAGTACTGTATATACCTGGCTTTTGCCTCTCAGGAGGTGGAAGAAAGATCAGAAGTTCAAGGGCATCTTTGGATACATGCTTGACACTTAGTAAGCTAAAGCCCATCCTAGGTTGTATGAAACTTTGCCTCAAAAAAAGTAAAAAAAAAAAAGAAAGGGGGTCATGGTAAGGCAACAAAACAAAACAAATCCTACAAAATCCCGCAACCAGAGAAGGACATTAACTGTTACATACAAGGATGGGCTCCAGTCTAAGAGGAGGCCTAAGAAATACAGAAACTCCATCTAAGGGTGTGGCTGAGAGGCTCCCCTGATATCATGGATGCCTGAGGCAATGGCTGGGTGAGAGCCCACTTGTCCCATCAGTGTCTTGGGCAAGAACTGAATCCTAAATCTCAGGTCCCATTTTTTTTTCCCTAATATTTAACCTTGGCACAGTATATAGACAGATTTTTCTTTGGGACACCAGTTCATAAATAACAACAACATGGAGACTTAATATTATGAAAGCTCAGTCTTAGCTTAGGCTTGTTCCACTAGCTCTTACACCTTTAATTAACCTATTTCTACTAATGTGCATTTTACCATGTAGCTCTTTACCTTTCTTTCATTCCGTATGTCTGAATCCCTCTGCATCTTGTTGGCGTCTCCTTTGTGCCTCGATTAGATTATCTCCTCCTGTTTCCTCTCTCTGCCTGGAAATCCCACCCACACCTCCTGCCTAGCTGTTGGCCATTCAGCTCTTTATTAGACCAATCACAGCAATGTATCTTCACACAGTGTGCAAATATCCCAGAATACTGAATCCTCCATCTCAGGTCCCAATTTTTCCACATTAATATTTAACCTTGGCACAGGAAGTTGCAAAGTCCCACTTGCTTTGGATAATACAAACGTCTTTTAACTGGAGGAATGAGGAGCGAAGGAACAGAAACAAAGAAGCCAAGTGAGCATGTATGTTATTTAAGAGTCCTGTGTGCACCTTTGAGCAGTTTAGTTAACTAATTCATCTTTGCAGTCCCGGGCATTAAACACAGGGCCTCCTGCTAGCCTTCCTGCTACTGAGGTCTAACCAGACTCCCACTGCTCTTTTAAATAATTACAAACCCAGGATGTCTAAAAACAGACCTCAAGATTCAAGTTCAAAAGGGACTTACAGTAGTATGCTCCTAGCTGAAAGTTTTGAGACGTTTACCACATAACAGTGCTAAAATGTTAACAAAATCTCAGATTTCTCAAATTTGTACAGATAATATGTGTGATCTGCAAGAACATATTTTTAAAGGCTCCTACTTCTTAGGACTGAGTGATGTGTGTAAGACAAACTAAATATAATAACTGTATGCATACAGTCTGTGGCAACTTAGGGTATTGAGTTTGTGCAAGGCCCTTTATAAATGGTTACTAAACCTATTGGATTATAAATAATTTAAACAATTAAGATATGGAAGATAATGTCTCTTTTAAAATCTTTAGGAATTATAAACTAAACTTAAGCTTTACATAAGTAGAATTTTGAGTTAGTCTCTTTAATAAGTTATATTAATTTTAAAGTACAAACTAGCTATCATTAGACATTGCTGGACTAAAATCTACCCTCACAGCCCCTACAGCTTAATCTTGGCCCTTTTCATTTGCTCATTCATTCACTCATTGAAGAATATCATTTCTTTGAGTGCTTACTGATGGCCAAAGCAAGCACTGCTCAAGGCACAAGAGAAAAAGAGAAGTTGACTGCCATTTGCCACGGAGGCAATGAGAGCGGGTAGGGCAGCTAGCCAGCCAGACCAGGATGATCAGATACAGAGACTGCAACATGGGGACGATAGGAGCAAATGATGAGGAACAGGTGACGTAGCTGGGCATCCATCGTAAGTCTAGAAATGAGGAGGGAAGAAGCTTCCACAGCCGAGGTCTACATCCACCCTGCTGTTGGCTTCCCATTATTCCCTTGGCAATGTGATGGGTAGCTATGTAATTTGGGGAGTTATCTAAGAAATGTAGAGCTAGTTCAAAGGCTGGGGGTACACATGTGGGTTACATGCAAACACTGTACTAATGTACACAGGATGTGGATATCCTCCAACTGTGATGTCACATAGTCCTAGAGCTGAGCTGTTTGATTTGCCTCTGTAGTGAAGCCATAGGCGCACAGAGGAATGAGCCTGTCCTTTATTTATTAAGGCGGGGTCTCTATGCAGTCCAGGCTGGCCTCCAATTCACTGTATAGCCAGGGAAAAACTTGAGTTTCTGATCCTTCTGCCTCTACTTCTCAAGTAGCAGGATTAAAGTGTCCACCACCATGTCCAGTTCAGGCAGTACTAGGGCTGAATTCAGAGCCTAATGCATGCTGGGCAAGCTCTCTACCAAGGAGCCTAATGCATGTTAGGCAAGCTCTCTACCAAGGAGCCTAATGCATGCTGGGCAAGCTCTCTACCAAGGAGTCTAATGCATGCTGGGCAAGCTCTTTACCAAGGAACCTAATGCATGCTGGGCAAGCTCTCTACCAAGGAACCTAATGCATGCTGGGCAAGCTCTCTACCAAGGAGCCTAATGCATGCTGGGCAAACTCTCTACCAAGGAGCCTAATGCATGCTGGGCAAGCTCTCTACCAAGGAGCCACACCCCTGCTCCCGTGCATCTCCTTGGTTTGTGTGCTTCTCTTCAGCAAACATGTATAATTTGTCCCCCACCTTCTCTGCTGACAAATGCCTTTAGGTGTTAGGGTATATGATAGGTATTAGAATTATACTATAAAAATTCCAGAGGCATGGGACTGGAGAGTTGGCTTAGGAGTTAAGGGTGCATACTGCTCTTGCAGAGAACCCAAGTTCAGTTCCTAGCACCCACATCAGGTGGCTCACAATCACTTGTAACTCTAGCTCCAAGGATATTCCACACATCCATATAATTAAAACCAATAAAAATAAATCTTTAAAAATTAAAAAAAAATATTTAAGAAGCTCCAACCCTTTTTGACTGAATGCTCCGGAGCTCAGACTTGGTCTGAGGGAAAACAGTATCATCACTGGAAACCAGACAAGGTCTAACTTCTCTCCCTCTCCTGGTAGAGACCATCTTTAGTTAATTAATTTCAATTGGACTACAAAAGTATTAGGTGTCATGACAGAATTTTCAAACAAAATTTGATTTTGTTGTTTCTCCTTTTCCATCTCTGTCCCCGTCTACCGTGGCAACCCCATAACCTTCTAGCCGTCACAGCGTGTGTTCTATTGCCCCTCTTCATTTCCTCAGGACCCCTTTTCCCTCTCTGGTGGTATCTCTTCTAATTTCATAGCCAATAGCTACACTCATGCACACTTACACATAAACATTAAAATCCACATTGAGGAAAAAAACAACAACAACTGATTCTTGTCTTTCTGGGTTATGGGTCACCTCCCATATGGGTTACTTAGTGTAATACTTTACAGATCCACATGTTTCCCCCACCACAAACTTCTTTATTGAATTTTTCTTTACAGCTGAATACAATTCCACTGTGTCTGCGTAACACATTTTTTATCATCCGAATCTGCTGATGGACAGCCAGGCTGGATCCGTATCCTTACTATTGTCAATAGCATGCACTAGGTTTAAAATGTAGTGGAAACAGGGATCACCTTCCGTCCCCCTCCTTATGGTTCACCAGGTAAATCTCAAAAACAGGAGGGGTGATGTCGGTGTAGAAAGAGTGAGTGTGTGTGAGTCAGTCCAACATGAGAGACTATAATACCGGAGGATGGGGAAGGCAGGCTTGGAGATGACAGAACCCTTCCCCTTCCCTGTATCTGCCCTTTGATATTTCCTTGTCTCTTTTGGAGTTGCCCCATAGATCTTGGTGGCTAACCAAAGGCTCTTACTGCTTCCCACACTTGTGTCTCTAGGCCTGGAGCTCTAGCTCTGCCAGGCTCTTCATCTGGGACAGCCTGCCGGTTTGACAGACAGGTCCTCTGGGTCGTATGGAAGGTGATACCTGATACTAGACAGCAAAGATGCAATCTAGAAGGTTCAAATGGCTGCATTTATTCACATTGGAGGAATGCAGTTATTCCACATGTTGTATCCACAAGGGAGCCTATGGCAAGAGAAAGCTGTCTTTTTTTTTCTTTCTTGTACTTGGGAAAAATCATACCCCACTAGGATGTGTCTGGGAAAGCTTCCCATGCTAGCTCCCTACCGACAGGAGGATTGGCCTACCCCAGACAGAATCCAGCTCAGAGTGTGTGAGACAGAGGCACGTAGATTCTACCAGGCATGGTCTGTTGGGCTCCACCCCAAATCTGGAATCAGATCAAGCATGTTCCTAAAAAAAAAAAAAAAAGTAAGAAAGAAAGAAATAATTCCTTTTTACCAGAGGCGTTTCGTGTAATCAAAACCAAAGGCTTTGGGGTTCTGCTCAGAACCCTGCTACTTGTCACGATGTGTTTATGAATTTGAGAGGAGCTTGCATGAACATGTGTGTGTTTAATTCCCTGGCCAAGCCTGACGTTCAGCTTGATATTGGTTTTCACCAGCTGTTTGGGGAGCGAGACATATAACAGGTGGGTGAGGCTGGCCGACTCAACAGCTTGCTCTTTTGAGTGCCAAAAAGTAGATGGGCTGACTCCAGGTGGGGGCTGGGGTGAGGGCTGGGGTGAGGGCTGGGTGCCTTTTGCACTAAGGAAACACGGCCACCCTGATAGGGGAAAACAGCAGTGTATCCTTGAGTACACCAGGGTGGTCTGATTGCAACCAACATTGGCTCTCTTTGGCCACATGACGGATCTGTCATGGGTAGAAGTTGATTGACAGGCAAAAGGCAACACCTGTTTCTTCCAAATTGCACCCAGTTGTCATAGGATCTGAAATTCCACTTTCAGGAATTCAGTAGGTGGGTCTTGAAGGCTTTGGTAAGCCTTTCAGGGGGCCCCAATGCAAACAGCTGACTAACCCACAGGGAAGCTCTGATCCCTGGTGCTGGGAGGTGGTGTGACCAGACAGAAAACAATCCACTAAGGGTTTGGCCATTAGGAGAGAACCTCAGCTTCATTCAGAAGTCAACTGTGTCTGTTCTTCAGACAGGACCCTTGTGCTGGCCAGTTTTATGTCAACTTGACATGATAGAATCATTTAAGAAGAGGAAACTTAAGTTGAGAAAATGCCAGCCAGATTGGCCTATGGGCAAGCCTGTGGTATACATTTCCTTGACTGATGATGTAGGAGGGTCAAGCTCACGGTGGGTGAGGCTACCCCCACCCCCCACCCCAGGATAGGTGGTCCTGGATGTACATAAAAAAGCAAGCTAAGCAAGAGAACCAAGACAGTAAGCAGCACCCTTTCATGGCCTCTGTATCAATCAGTTCCTCTCTTGAGTGCCAGCCCTGGCTTCCCTGGATGATGGACTGGAAGCCATAAGCTGAAATACATCGTTTCTTCCTCAAGCTGCTCTGGTTCCAGTGTTTCCTAACAGCCAGTTATCCTCACTGAGATGAATGGAGCATACAGTTTTATGCTAAGATAATGGCGGCAGCCTGTTCTCCTCTGCTAAGAACACAGCTATTTTGTGTTACAGTGTTTGTGTGGACACGTGGTACCTTTGATATTAGCAAACAGCTCGATGCCACAGAAGACTTCAAAGGCTCGCCAGGAACTAATCTCGGTGGTCTTTGGTCTGCTGGCTATATTTGCTAAATCAAGTGGAAGGATTTCCGTGGTCATCTTTATTGTGGTTTGAATGAGCGGGGTTGCCCACAAGCTCGTGTGTCTGGTCACTTGATCCCTGGTTTGTGACACTGTTTTGGAAGGTTGTGGAATCTATAAGAGGAGCCGCCTTGCTGAAGGAAGTGGGCCACTGCAGGAGGTCCTTGAGGATTTATAGTCCAGCCCCAATCCTGCTTTCTGCTTTTGGACTACAAATGGAGTGTGACCAGCCACCTCACAATCCGGCGGCGGCGGTGGCGGCAACAGCTTCCTCTCCATGATGGACTGCATTCTTTCTTAAACTGTGAGCCAAAACTCACACTGAGTTGCTTCGCGGCAGGTATTTGACCATAGTAACAACAAAAAAACCGATTACGTTGTCCTTTAAGTGACACTGGACTTCTTGAATTCCTCATTTCCTTTCTGTAATACCTTCTCTCCATTTGTCAGCTGCGGCCTTCAGTTCGGTGCTGGTCTCCATAGCCTCCCGGTCCAGGCTTCTTCCCTTTCTGTCAGATCTCTCCTCAGAGTCGGGATGTTGGTATCTCTGGGACTGTGATCGCAACCCCTTTTGTCCCCCGGTCTCTCTATTGTTCTAGGCTACCTTTTCTGTGACTGTGGCTGTGGCCACTCCTACTGCCCCCACCAGGCTGGAGCCCCTTACAAAGCAAAGAAAGCCCCTGGTTTACCTCATGCCGTCCAGCCCTTCAGGCTGCCTTTCCCGTTCAGCTCTGTCCCGACATCCTCGGCTTCCACTTCCCTGTTGCCCTTTGTGCAGGTCCGTGTGTTGCTCTGTGCTGATGCTTCCTTCAGTCACACTTCGCTCCTGCTGAGTCTTCCCGACTCCGCTTGGGGACACCTTGTTAACCTCACCTGACAGTCATGCCTCGTTTCGTTCCCTCCTGAGCAGCACACAGGACAAACACAGGCTTCATTTTCTTACTCAGTTATGACCTGAGTAAAGTCAAGGGAAGGGCTGCATCTACTTCTGGTTGCTCTGCTGCTGCCAGTGACTGTAGGGACAGTGCAGGAATCCCAGCGAGGGGTTTCAGGCTGAACACAGGACACCTGTCCTCAGCAGCAGGGATGGCTCCACAGCTCATGGTGGGTCTCAGCTTTCCATCCCAGGGCTCAGATCCTCAGACTTGAAGTACCCGAGTATTCTGGTTGAGAACCACTGATCCAAACAAAAGTCCACTTATTTCTAGCCATTTTTATATATACAATGTTAACTCTTGTCCTGCTTAACCTAAAACTGGTTTATTGTGTCATCCATATTTCTTCTCTGGAGTTAGGAATAAAATGTGAACCCTCTGCTCCACTCACCCACTTTCCCCTCCTTACTCTCCCCACTTCTTCTCCCCCACCCCTTCTGTCCTCTCTATCTGACCTCACATCTGGCTGCTTTCGAATCTCTCTATTGTTCTTTACATTATTATGCTTTTCTTTACATCTTTAGAATAACCTTATCTTGTAGCACGGATTATTAGAAGGTCTTATTAATAAAAAAAAAAAAAAAAAACCTGGAGCCAGGTATTGGGGCGAACGCTGAAAGATCAGAAAAACAGAACCAGCCACAGCTAACCTCACCTCGCCAATTCCTCAGCTGATCCTGTTTCCCCAGACTGGAAGCCTCTGAGTTCTCATTCAAATGAATCTCAGCTGAACTGCTGCTAGAAGCCTAAAATCTTAACAAGCTCTAGTTCCTGGTCTGCACGCCTTATATACCTTTCTGCTTCCTGCCATCACTTCCTGGGATTAAAAGCGTGTGTCACCATGCCTGACTGTTTCCAGTGTGGCTTTGAACTCACAGAGATCTGGATGGATCTCTGCCTCCAGAAGGCTAGGATTAAGGGTGGGTGCCACCATTTTCTGGCCTCTATGTCTATCTAGTGGCTGTTCTGTCTTCTGACCCCAGATAAGTTTATTAGGATGCACAATATATTGGGGACACAACATATCACCACATTACCTGCTGTTTCTTTTTCTCAGTCTCAGATATACTTAGCTTTTCCATTCTAAACACAATTCCCCTCAAATGTGCCTTGTCCCTAAAGTGTTATTCCAAGGCTCCCTTCATAACTACCACATGTCAGGGAAGGGAAGTCTGTGCTTCACACTTCCTGTGTTCAAGGTAACCTTTGACCTATGGGCTGCTTGACTATCATTCCACAGACACTGGCCTTGCCAAGGTCACTTAGCAATTGCAGTCCTTTTGAATGCCATCACACTTGGTTTCCCCTGCACCTCAACTTTTTTATATACATTATTTTATGCATGTTTGTACAAATTTTGCTTGTTGGCTTATTATTTGAGACCCGTTCTTGGCTGAGGAGCCAATGGGGTGAAGCTACCATCTGTGGGATTATGACTGAACGCCTCTAAGTCTAATCTCAGACTAGCCTGGAACTAACTATGTAGCTCAGAATGATCTTGGACTCCTGATCCTCTTGCCTTAATCTCTTCAGTGTTGAGATCACAGGAATGTGTCTATGCCTCAGTCAATCAATTTATTTACTTACATAAACCTTACTTACATAAGATTCTCCTTAGCCAAGGCTGGCATGGAATTCGTTATTATAACTGAGTATGACCTTGAACTTCTGGCCCTTCTATCTCTACCTCCCTAATACTGGAATTACAGGCGTGCACCACCACACTGAGTTTATATGTGCTAGGGATGGAACCCAGGGCTTCATATATGCTAGGCAAGCACCAGCTGGGCAGAGCTTTTTGGTTTTTAATGTTGTGGATGAAACTCCAAGGCCTTGCACATGCTAAGCATAAGCTTTAGCAGCGAGTGACCTTTGGCCTCCATTGTCACCCTCTCGTTTGTGTTTCTGGCCTTCCTGCCTAGCTTCTGTCATCATTTGTTAGTGCTTTCATAACAAGGTATGTGGACTTTGAGGATAAACCACAGAAACATGTTTCCTCAGACTTCTGAAGGCTGGAGGTCCATGATGACTGACTGCATAAGCAAACTGGCCTCTACTGAGGCCTCTGTCCTTGGCTTGGAGGTGGCTGTCTTCTTCTGGCATCTCTGTATAGTTGACTTGTCTCATATGTTATCTGGGTCCAAATCTCTTCTTCCTGCAGGAACATTTGGCCCACATAAAACTGAGGTAGTTCTTCCACTGCAATGTCTCTGCACTCTGACCTTTCTCCCACAGAACTATGATATTGGTTTATATGAGGCCCTCTTTAAAGTACTCTTCCTCAGTCACAACCACCCAGCCATGCTCTCTTTTCTACATCTCATCACCCAACTTGCTGCTGCTACCGGGGCCACTTTGCCAACATCTAATGAAATCCACCGTGGCACTTAATTTAAACCGTTTGGGAAGCTCTAATGTTTGTGAGGACATCGCTTGCCAATATGGCTGGTTATCAAAGGAACCAGGGGAGTCTTCAACTCAGACTCCCAGGCTCCAAGCTCTCCTGACTCATCTTCCTGGGCTGACGTCCCGGCTCTTCCCAGGAGCAGCCAAGTCAGAAACACCTGCCAGCTTCTTCCAGCCTTCAGGATAAATGCAGAGGACTTAGTAGTAGTCTAGTAAAGCTTAATCGTTTCTCACACAACACAGCCCACCTCACCTCCTAGCCTCATTTCCATCCATCCCTTCCTTCATAGTCTGCTTAGGTCCTCTTACTGTAGCTTTGGTTTCTTTCACCACAAACCACTCTGTGCCTCCATCAAGAGGCAAACCCGTATTCATCTCCATCAGTCCATTCACTCCCGTTAGCCAAGTTCCTCCCCAGATCTTGGTGGCCTCCAGCTCTTTGATTATATCTCTGTAACACAATAATTATTATATTGTGGGGTAGTTTATCTCTGGGCATGTCTGTGTTTCTAAAAGACAGGAGACTCCACACGGATCTGGGGACACACAGCAAGAACTTTGCCCATGCTTGCTGCATGGATGATCACTCAATGTCTGGGTTCACTTCTCTTAGGAACTAGGAAGGAGCCATGGGGGCTCTTTGCCATGGCAGGAATATTTTTCTGTTTGGAGTATTATTCTGGTTAGGACTGGGGACTACCAAGGGACATGGGACAGATGGCCCTCAATCAGGACTGGACTGTAGACTTATCAGTCACTTACATCCATCAGCAAATAGATCCAGCATCACAAATTTAAAGGTTAATACGGCAAGGGATATTACCTGGTGTTGTAAGCACACTGAGATGGATTTGAAATGTCTATAAATCACACCAGGGTGAAGTTCAAGATAAAGCCCTTGGCCTGGCATGTACATGGCCCTGGGTTCAATCCTCCCCGATACAAAAGTAAAAAAGCCCACAAATGTGTAAGAGTGTGTATGTATGTATGTGAAGGATTTGTGTGCACATGTACGTAGAAGTTAGAAGTTAGCATCTAACTTCTAGTCACCCTCTAGAAGTGGGTATTGCTCCTCAGGTGTCATCCCCCTTGTTGGCTTTCCTACTTCTGTTTTAAGACCTTAGCCTCTCACTGGCCCAGAGCTCACCACATAGGCTAGCCTGGCTGGAGATGTACCTGCCTCCACCTCCTCAGTGCTGGAATTACAGCCATGTGCCACCAACTGTGGGCTTTTATGTGGGTTCTGGCGGGTGTGTGTGTCACACACAGGTCCTCACGCTTGCTCGGCAGACACCTCCTTAGCGCTCTTACATGGTGAATTTTGCGGAGAATTGTCACATGGCAATGGATCACTGGTGTGTGGTTGATAGACAGCAATGGTATTTTGGAATAATAGAGACTATGTTCTTAGAGCTTTACACCAGGGGACAGGTGCCACGCTCTGCATATCCTGGAAAGATCAGTGAGTGGAGAGGAACCTAAAACTGGCCACAGCACATCTTTGGGAGGCAGGAAACCCTGTCTAAACAAGGACTGGCAGGAAAGGACAGACAGGAAGCACTGCTTATTTTACAGCCATGTTTCAGCTGCTCCCGTGGGCCTGGACACCTGCTTTGTGGATGCAGAGTTGTAGCAATCAGAGTCACAAAAACCTAGCTGGGGCTGTAACAGACTCTCTCGAGAGCTGGGAAAGTTCAGATATGCTTTCCAAGCCCTGCTCTTTACTGTTAGCCTCTCTATGCTGTTCTATTTTTATTATTAGTTTTGAGATGGGGCTCACATAAGCCAGGAGGGCCTCAAACTCCTTATGTAGAAGAGCCTGGCCTTCAGCTCCTGATCCTTCTGCCTAGCCCTCTGAATGCTGGGATTACAGGTGTGTGCCCCCACACCTGGCTTGTGCTGTTATTTCAGTGGCCCCGAAGGCCTAGTGAACGCTGGGTCTCTGATGCTCCCTCATCTCCAACTCATTTCTAAAGCAGCGTGCTTCTGAAATGTTAGGTCCTGATCCTCGGCTGACATGGTGGCCTGGTACCTGTGCTGAAGTGGAGGGCCAGGACGTGGAAGGTTATGGGGACCTCACAGTGATGCTCCTGTTGGTCTCCAGGGCTTGGCCCTGCAGCAGGTGCATGTCCTCATACCCCGGTGCTTAGCTCTGGCAAAGTCCTTTATCTATCATTATGTCTTGGTGTGTCAAGGATTCAGCTTCTGTTAGGACTTCTCTCTCTTCTCCTTACAAGATTGCATTACATTTTCCATGTTTCAGTACAAGCAGCCAATGGCCAAAGAAGAAGGAGAAGGAGGAGCAGGAGGAAAGGAAAAAGAAAGAAGGAACAGCTGTGGTGAGTCATTAAAAAGGATTCTTCCAGCCACTTGATGATTGCCCCCGGCTCCACAGCCGCCTCTAGACAACTGAGAAAATCTTCAGCTTGACTTTGGGGAGCAAGAGTTCACAGATCAATGATTTTTCTTACGTTAATAAACTCTTGTTGCTG
The DNA here is from genome assembly GCF_049852395.1 of Peromyscus maniculatus bairdii. NCBI lineage: Eukaryota > Metazoa > Chordata > Mammalia > Rodentia > Cricetidae > Peromyscus > Peromyscus maniculatus. The sequence goes on from NC_134856.1 coordinate 64,341,530, forward strand.
CTTCTTGAAGACTGGGAGGAAACAAAGGCTAAAAATACTTTATGTAGCATTAAAAGTCCCCAGTGGTTTAGCCAACAGCCCTGGGCTTAAAGCAAAGGTCAACTGCCCAGTAACTCGGGACACTGAACAAGTTACTTCAGCTCCTGGAGCCTGCCTTAACTGGTAATAAAGAGATCTTCTAGAAGTCGCCAAGCAGAAGGGTGAATTAACTGAGAGCCAGGTGGGGTGTCCTGCATCTACCATCTCAGCCACCAGGAAAGCTGGGGAAGGAGGATTTCTTGGGTCCAGGAATTCCAAGTTAGCTTTGGCAATATATCAAGCTCCCATCTCCAAGAAAGAAGGGAGGTACTGAGCATACTCAGAAAACACTGAAATTGTTCTTCTGGGAACTGGGTATCAAAAACCAGGGGCGGGGGGGAGAGGACCCATGTTCTTTGATTAATATGAAAAGAATAAACTCAAATTTTATTTTGGTCACTGTCCTGTCTTAGGAGAGACCCACTACAGAAATATATCAAAAAAATTCAGCGTATCTATCAATTCTCCGCCAATCATAAAGACATGGGGAGGTCCAAATTAGTCACTGAGCTACCTACCACCTTCCCAGCTGTGTGTTATTAAGGATCTTGGAGAGAGGAATTGATGCTAATGATTGATAACCTGTTGTTTAATGTTTTATTTCATGCCCCACTTTAGGAAAGAAAGGGAGATATGCTTTCGTAGTAATCATTAGAGGAGTGTTCAAAGTCTAAATCCTCATACAAATCGATGTTCTAGTAGTCTGTTTTGAAGGCTTTCTGAGCTCCTATGTCAGTCTAGGTGACAGAAGTCACAGGACTTGGATATGTCAGTACATGGGTGAGATCATGTCTTCCAGCCCACTGATCCCTTAGGTTATTGGTGTCCACCAGCGCTGGCACCAGATGCCCTTCCATCTACCTGAAGAAGGCTCTGATGTCATTCCACTGCCAGGCCCTTCTAACTTCCCTCAAGTCCTGATGGCACACCCAGTGATTGCAGTTGTCTTCTAGCTCCTTTACTCCTGTCTGGGGAACACAGAATGATCTAGAAAGTCATGAAACACCCCTTACTCCTCCCAAAGACTCTTCATCCTACCCAGTCACAGATGCTTCCCAGGATCATGAAATGATCCACTTATTCTGTGACCCCTCATCTTTCATTTTAGGGGCCCACACTGAACAATGCCAAGGACACATTATTTCATATTAGAGTGTCTTTGGGTTTCTTGTCAAATAAGATCTGTGGAGAAATAGAGTAAATAAGACTTCTAGTTCTTTGTCGTTACTGCAGGCTAATGAATGATTCCCAGAAAAACAGATCAGTGACTGTCTCCACATTTTTAGAAACTTTAGTTTTATTAAAAAAAAAAATCAAAGTCAATAGATTTCAAAATTCTTGAATTTGAATATCAGTTCTCAGAACTGAGTTCTTTTTCTTGAGGATGCTTCCAAGCTAGTGTCGAATGCCAATATGGATGAGTTCACATGAATCTATGGTAAGTTCACAGTGGACAGCATCTGCTTGTCACCCAGCCACAGATAGCACAGAAGTACTGCAAGGCACAGCAGTTCTTCCATTTGCATGGATTTCCACAACTCACTGGAGTTTGATCAACTAGGAATTCGATTGTTTTACTGTCTAGAGATAAGGATGTGTTGGGGGGACTTTCAGTGGCTAGGGCCAGTCTGTTCCTTGGAGGCAAGAGGCTGTTACTTGGGGTGATCAAGAATGCATGTGCAGCCTTCTCAGCTGTGACTGGTCCATCACCATGGGTGTGATCTAGACCACAGCTTGTTCTTTATTCTGGCTTTGTCAATATGTGGCTTTCCCTGGATGATTACTTAATGATAACTAGATTTTTTCCATTATTGGTAAACAGTTTCTTGTTTTATAGGGAAATTAAAATTTGAATGAGATGGTGTGTAACTGTAGATCCTTTTGACTGTTGAAAGTCCTCCAGGAAGAATGAATTTAATGTTATACATATAGAACTGTTCAGATGCTAGCCTATTTTCCCCAGTTGAAATGAGGACTTCTCAGGCTGGGGATATGCGTTAGTTGGTAGACAGATTGCCTAGCATGTACCACACCCCGGGGTCTATCCCCAGAACCACATAGAGCAGGTGTGGTGGTCCATAGCTATAATCCTAGCATTTGGAAAGTGAGGACAGGAGGATCAGAAGTTCAAGATCATACTCTGCTACACCAAGTACTGGAGACCAGCCTGAACTACATGAGACCATATCTCAAAACAGAACAAAACAAAACAGGCAGGCCAGCCTAAATCACTTAGTGAGTTCCAGGACAGCTAAAGACAAGGTGGGTGGTCCTGAGAAATGACACCCAAGGTTGTCCTCTAGTCTCCATACACATGTACACATGTGAACACACATGTACAAGTGCACATGAATACACACACACACACACACACACACACACACACACACGTGCGCGCGCGCGCACACACGATTTCTCACACTGTCACTGTTTTTGGCTGGATGGTGTTAAATCCACTGGGGCTGGAGTTATAGGTGCTTGGGAGCTACCTTACATGGATGCTAGGAACTCAACTCAGGACCTCTGCTGGAGTAGTACTTGCTCTTGACTGCTGAGTCATCACCTTCCCAGTCCTGAAACCTGGTCTTTGTTATTAATAACTTACTTCAGGGGGCTGGGCTAAAGCTCAGCAGAAGTAGCACTTGTCCAACATACATAAAGCTCTGGCTTGGATTACCAGCACCAATTAACTAAGCGTAGTGGCACATGCCTAGAATCCTAGCACGTAGAGGTAGAAGCAGGAAGATCAGAGGGAGGAGAAAATTGGAACACCCTGGACTCATGTGCCATGCTATTCTTGATATTAAAACATAAGCATTGATTTTCCCCAAAATATAATTGAAAATATATAGAACGATTCAATTACCTTCCACATAATGTCCCCTGAAATATTATCATGAAAATTTAGAAGTTAAGGGCTTTGACTGACAAATGAGAAATAAACATCTTAGCTAATGACCTAAAGAAGCTAATGAATGAATTTAAAACAGAAGGCAAGTATTTTAACTTCCAATTCATTATCTAACACAGTATCCCATACCATTTGTTTAAAGGAAAAATTAATGCCTTCTTTGATTTTTAATATGATCAGTAATACTGACCATATCAGCCAGACTAAAATCCTAAAAAAACAATTAAAACTTTTTCTAAACCAGTGGGGGTAGGGGGGAGAAGTTCAAAGTCACCCTTGCCTACAAAGTAAGTTCAAGACCCACCTGAGTTCCTAGTGATCCTGCCTCAAAAAACAAACAGAAGAACTGGATGACTAGTATGTTATAGCAAACTTGTAAAACGAATGGCTCCAATTTGAACCTAACCTTTTCTTTTCTTGAATGCTGCAGGAAGCTGCTTCCAGGGCTGTGCCTAAATTTTGTGATCAGCCTGTAAGTATGACATTGCCAGCTTGCTTGCCCAGCCTCCAGGTCCTGTGGGGCTGCTCTTCAGAGACAGTAGCTATCCTGCTATCTTGAGGCGGGCATGTGCCAGTGTGTGTGTGTGTGTGTGTGTGTGTGTGTGTGTGTGTGTGTGTGTGTGTGTGTGTGTGTACTCCAGTCTCCCAGTAGCACCAGAGTCCTCAAGTTGGCAAAAGCTAGGAAGCTTGGTTGTAGTGATGGGAGAGCTCTCTGGAGGCTGGAGCTCCAGAGCTTCACGGGAACCATCTGTCTTTCTCCTTTCTGTTTCCCCAGCAGCCTGCAGACAGACATCAGACACTCTCTCTGAACTGTTTCCCCTTTTCCTAATGCCGTGACCCTATCGGCATGTTTCCTTTCAGAAAGGAACTGCCAGGATACAAAGCATCCAAAAAAACCCACCCCCACCGAAGGTAACAGGGACGGCACGGGGAGGGGAACGCCGCTGGCTCCATTTCAAGTGTCTCAAAAGTTAACTGGGATTCCAGTGCAGCGGCCTCGGCAGCCCGAACTTGCCCCTCCCCCCCCCCCCCAAGTGAAGGGAATTTTTACAAGTAATGCTCAGCCTTAAAGAGTGCCTGTGGTTCCTTCAGTGTCTTCCTAACATACACACACACACACACACACACACACACACACACACACACACACACACACACACACACGAGAGAGAGAGAGAGAGAGAGAGAGAGAGAGAGAGAGAGAGAGAGAGAGAGAGAGGAAGTCCTAACCATGTCTCAACTGTTTGATTCCGTGATTGTTATTAAGCAGTAAAATCTACACCAACCCTGCAGTTTTTGTGCTTCTAAAAAATGTAAATGTCACTTTTTTGGGGGGTCTTTAAAAATTATTAAGTCGAAAGAAAGACAGCAATTGCCAGTGTTTGCTTGGGTGGTGAGACGCGGACGGATTAGCATCACTCTTGAGAGCTGCTACTGGTTAGCTGGAGGGAAAAAGGATATCAATTATACATAATCTAAGAAGCCTCGGCATGATAATCAGGCCCAGTAGGGGCTTTGGGGCAGCTTCCTTATTCTCTTGTAAACACAAGAGCCCAGATAGACTTGTCAGTCAGGGGTAGCGGCAGCAATTCTTCCTTTTAACACCTTCACATTCTATTGCCTCAATATGCAAACAAGGCTGTTTAGCTGAGGGGAGAGCCGTGCTAATGAGCTCCCGCGCTAACCCTGGAGTGAAAAGGCTCTGTTCCGCAGCTGCTCGCAGACAGCTCCTCTGGGCATGCTCAGGTATGGAAAATAATGCCTTTCAAACGGAGGGACGCCAATCAGGATTTTGTGCACACTCCCCTTTCTCTATGTGCTAATGCAATGACCTCATAACTCGAGAACTTCCAACGCGCCACTCTGGGGCTTTCTCTCTAAATGATGTATTTGGACTGCAGATGTAGGGAGGGAAGGTGTGGAACATGCAGAAACCAGAGATGTTCACTATTCTTCCTCCTTCCTGGTAGACTGCCTCACAGCCAGGTCCCACTTTCCACCGTCAAGATGAACTGGGCTATTTCCTGGTGTTTTGTTCGCCTCTAAATTCAGCCCTTTCTTCCTGAGGTCACCTTAATGACCTCAGTGGACAACATTGTGAGGACAGCTTCTCAAGCCCAAGGGTGTGTGCCCCAACCTCTGTGCTTTGGGACTTGTCTTGGGCCCCAGGCTCCCAGTATCACTTCAAGGAGGCAGTTCTCTAATTGGCTGAGCAAAGACACCCAGGACCAAGGGAGGGGGCTTTCAGATCCGGGCCTCTCAGATCCACTGACAGTTTCAAATCAAGATACAATCCGCGATGGCTTCTCAATAGCCAATTATTCTCATGAATAAAGAAATCTGCACGAAAATATTCTCCCAGTCCCACTGGGTTAATTTACCATCTACAGATATCCTCAGCTTTGCTGGTTAAATAGCAGAGATATGGTATCACGTGATTATAGGACAATCCCCTTTCTTTACATTAACACAGTTTCGGGCCGGTCTGTCCCCACACCTGACAGAGGAGACAGGCTGTGCATTGTGCCAGTTAAATGATGTTAAGTGCTAGCATTCCCATCCTCAGCGCCTGGCCAGTGTTTTAACTCTCTTGAACACATAGCTGCTAGACCAGTGCCTGTCCCTTAGCTACCCAATCGGCTGCCTGGTTCCTAGCCAGGTCCTCCTTGTGACAGACCAGGCAGGTACTCCCCCGTAACCAAGAATGTCTGTGCTACAGGATTCCAACACGTAAATTATTTATCACGTTAGCTTTGCAGCACATCACAACCTATTTGAGACAGGTGGAGTGAACGCCCTTCTGCCACCTGGAAGCTCATTAAATGGCCATCATCACTGGTCAGGTTTAATTGCTCTATGTTGGATGGTTCTTGGGCATGCTTTAAGTCCCCAGTGGAGCAGCTGACCCCAATTCTCAGGGTGATTTGCTTCACCTCCAACTGAGAAAATGAGGGCTGGCTGAGTTTGCTTATGTGACTTCGTGCCTACTTGAAAATGTGCAGGCTGGCAAGTAGCTGCTGTAGGAAAAACCCTAAGATGAAAAAACTATAAGAGGGAGGAAACTTCTAGTCAGATCTTTTTTTTTTTTAATTGCCCAAGTTGTTTTGAAGGAGTCACACTTGGAAAACACTTCGTAAACATTTATAATCTCAGCGCTGTTTAAGAGTAAAAGATAATATTAATGGTTGCATTCTCTTCCGGTTCAAAGTTCTCTGGTCTATCACTGTTTATACATTTAACTAGTATTTTTTAAGGCCACAATATTTCTTCTGAGCAAAATACAGATGTTAAACAAGGTGAATTTCAGACATAACCATGCTGTCTCTAGCACTACCTCATATGTGCTGAGATTGCCACACATCCAGCTTTACCCGATCTGAGTATTATCCCATTGTAAGTCTGAACTTACTGAGGCCTGCCCTCTGATGAAGTTCCTGTTGGCCTCTCTGCACATGTAAGACATACACTTCTAGCCAGATAGTTTCTGCAAATTGCCCCTGATATAACTAAACAGAGACCAGTGTTCTGTGTCATTGGAGTGAGTAGCTCCCCCCTCCTCATCTACCTCCTCTTTTGTAGTTATGAGACTAGAACCTGGGCCTTCAAGCGGAAGGCAGATGTTGTTACATCCTTACCACTGAGTTTTTCGTCTGGGTCTTATGATTGGGATATACTGGTGTCTTGTAATAAATGTGTGTGTGTGTGTGTGTGTGTGTGTGTGTGTGTGTGTGTGTGTGTGTAGCTGTTGTTGGGGGACATGTACCATGGTGTACAAGCAACAGTCAGAGGACAACTTGTGGGAGTCAGTTCTTTCCTTCCATATGGGACACATCAGGCTTGGCAACAAGTGCATTTACCTGCCAAGTCATCCATAGCCTTGGAAGACACTCTCAGAACAAACCATCACCGTAACAACCTGGTCACAAAAAGAAGCCTGGCTGGAAGGATGGAAGTGGTGTTTAAACCATTAGGAATGCATGAATGGCGGCTCAGCCCTCTGCACTGCCATGCCCAGGGTCTAGAAGGTGGTATGTGAACTGTGGTAGTTTGAATGTAGTTGGCCTCCATAAGCTCACAAGGAGTGGCACTATTAAGAGGTGTGACTTTGTTGCAATAGGTATGGCCTTGTTGGGGTGGGCTTTGAAGTCTCATGTATGCTCAAGCCATGCCCAGTGTCCCAGTTCACTTCCTGTGGCCTGAGGATCAAGATATAGAACTCTCAGCTCCTTCTCCAGTACCATGTCTGCCTGCACCACCACCATGTCCCACCATGATGATAATGGACTGGACCTTTGAACTGTAAGCCACCCAATTAAATGTTTTCCTTTATAAGAGTTGCCAGGGTCATGGTGTCCGTTTGCAGCAATAGGAATCCCAAATAAGACAAGAACAGACAAATCCCAAGAAGCTGCTATAAATTATTGTTTAAAAAAACAAAATAAAACAAAGATTTCCATTTGCAACCAAGCTGCTATTTGCTCTCTAACTGGAGGGTTTTCTTAGCCCAGATAGCACTCTGCAGAATAGGAAGCTCTCACAGCCCAATAATTAAGCAGATGATAAGTAAAGATGTGCTAAAACCAAAATCCTGCTGCAAAGAGAGAGAAGAAGGGAGGTGCTGTGGGATGTTAATGTATGTCCTGTGGGAGCCCTTCTTGGGTTCCTTGTGGTGTTACTCAGCAGGTTTGCATAGAGGATGATTAGGACCATGGGCCTGAGTGCAGGTGTTTGAGATGGTCTGCACTTGGCTGTACTGGGGGATGGTCTGTATGTCAAGTTGCTCTGATTGGTCAATAAATAAAACCTGATTGGTCGTGGCTAGGCAGGAAGTATGGGCGGGACTAACAGAGGAGAAATAAAAGAACAGGAAGGCAGAAGGAGACACTGCCAGCCACTGCCAGGACAAGCAGCATGTGAAGATGCTGGTAAGCCACGAGCCACGTGGCAAGGTATAGATTTGTAGAAATGCGTTACTTTAAGATATAAGAACAGTTAACAAGAAGCCTGCCACGGCCATACAGTTTGTAAGCAATATAAGTCTCTGTGTTTACTTGGTTGGGTCTGAGCGGCTGTGGGACTGGTGGGTGACAGAGATTTGTCCTGACTGTGGGCAAGGCAGGAAAACTCTAGCTACAGGGAGGGAGAGGAAGAGCTCCTCCTGTGTTTTGATCAGCCCAGGGACCTTTCCTTGGAGAACACACATGGCAGGAAGAACTGTAAATGATTGTCCCTGGGCTGGAGTGATAGCTTAGGTAATAAGTATAAGAACCTGAATGTGAGTCCAGAAAACAAAACAAAACAAAACAAAACAAAACAAAACAAAACAAAACAAACAAACAAACAAACAAACAAACAAACAAGGTGTGGTGGCACACACTTGTAAAGCCAGTGCTGGGGAGGCAGACACAGGAGGATCCCTGGAGCTCTCTAGCCAGCCAGCCTAGCCCCCTGGACAGCTCCCGGGGAATGACTCTGTCCTTCACACCCATGAGTGTACATGGGCAGATGACCAGCACACATGAACGTGTATGTACATGAACACACACGTAAACGCAAAGAGCACAAAAGACGGCCTTTTGAAGACTGCCTTCTGAAAGTGCCTGCTACAGTCTGGAGATTGGCTTCCTAGTGTCTGGAAATGAACCACATGAGGAATTTCATGGCTTGTTCACTCTGCTGGTTGAAGTCGGCAGCTGTCCGGGTGCAGGGTTGTCTGTCTCCGGCGTGACTGCCCCTGGGACAGCCTCCTGAATGTGCCGCCTGCGAAGGCTGAGAAGTGAAGTTCGGTGGATGTTCTCCTTTGCTATCTCTTTCTGTAGTGCAGCCTGGCAGGACATTCTTTCTGCAGCCCACCCTGGCCATAAACTCAAGGCAATCCTCCTGCCTCAGCCTCATACATGCTGGAATTATAGGCAGGAGGCATTCTGTTCAGTTCATTCATTGTCCTAAACTTTTCAGTGCTCTCAACGAAGGGTCCTGTATTCGTCCTGGACTGGGGCTCACCGGTCGTTTAGCCAGAATGAGTTGCAATCAACATTTGGCCAATGTCTGTAGTGCTCACGTTTTTCCTATGAAAATTCAGATGATGATGATGATGTGTGTGTGTATATATACAAACATGTTAGTATGTATGTGCTTGTGTGTGGATACATGTGGAAGCCAGAGGTTGACAATGAGGTGTTTTCCTTTATGACATTCTGCCTTAGTTTTGAAAGTCTCTCACTGAACCTCAAGCTCCATTGATTTGGTGAGAATGCCTGACCAGCAAACTCCAGGGGTCCTCCTGTCTCTGCTTCCCTTGTTCCAGGATCACAGGCACATAGCTCCAAACTCACAAGTTGTACATAAATGAACTCAGGATTGAACACAGGTCTTCATTCTTTTGTGGCAGGCACTCTACTGTCTGAGCCATCTCCTGGCCCAAAATCAATTCCTGGCAGGCAGAAGTATTATCTTAAGAGGTCTGATGACTTATGTTCCATGAGGTTTAAACTAACCTCTCTCCATGTGCCAAATTTACCATGAGGGATGAGCCATGAGCTAGGGATTCGACAGAGAGATGGAAGAAGGGAGAGGAAGCTCTGAGAAGCCCCATCACTTCAGAGAGTGCTGGGCCATGGGGACAGTATATTGGGAAGTGTCTTTGGAAGTATTGACAGAGGTGTGAAAGAGCTCTGGAGTGCCACATTGGGGAGTGGCATGGAGAAGGTAGAGGGCCACCCAGGAGCGTTGCAGCTTTGGAGTCGAACCTAGCAACCTAGCTTGCAACTCAAGTGTGGGCGTCACAGTACTCTTGGCTTCCCTTGGCATTCACCCAATGTACAGAGAATTCAGAGACCTCTATGGGACCATGAAGGGTGCTGAGCTTCTGAGTGGTCGTCATATGAGGTGACATCATTCTGGGGTATATGATGTATATGAGTGACACAGAATTGAGGCTGAGGGCTGGGAGATGGACCAGACTCACAGTGCCAGCTTGCAAGGGCAGAGGGTACTGAGTCACATCAATACACCCAATATTAGGTTTGGTATCCAAACAAGTCAGGAGACCACTGTGACTCCAGTGGACAGACATAGCCTATGCAACACCCGTTCTCTACCACCCTGAGACCCTTGTGAGCCCAGAGTGGCACCCATGTGTGACTTTTCCTCGGGCATCCATTTCTATTTACACCAGATAGAGAGGCAGCAACAGACTAAAGAACTCCACCCATGTCTAGCTGGGCAAAGCTCTGTGGGTATTGGGGCTGACTGTCAGAGTATGAGTGAGCAACCACTCACAGAGCATGGGGGAGGGGGTCACTAATGGGTGAGGGGTCACTCGGAGGAGTGTAAGCGATAGGTCAATTACAGGAATATGAGGGAGGGGTCACTTGGAGGAGCATGGCTCACTCAAAGGCAGTTGCATCATTAGAATGTCTATCCCAGCACTAACAATTCATGAACATTGAATCCCTGAAGGTCTCTGCACCACTTACAGGCAACTCCATGGAAGGGTCTCCTTCCTGTAGCGGTAAATTTCTCCAGTCCCACCCGGCCCCATGGTCCCGCAGCCACATTTAAAATAATCACTCAGAGGCTTAGTATTAATTACAAACTGTATGGCCCATGGCAGGCTTCTTGCTAGCTAGCACTTTCATCTTAAACTAACCCATTTCTACTAATCTATGTTTTGCCACGTGGCCAGGCATTGTCTGCTGGCATCTTGCCGCTCCTTGGGCGGCGGCTAGCTGTCTCTCCCCACTCTCCTTTCTTTCCATGTCTCTACTTGGATTTCCCTCCTGCCTCTAAGCCGCCCTGCCATAGGCCAAAACAGCTTTATTTGTTAGCCAATGGGAGCAATACATATTCACAGCATACAGAAAGACATCCCACAGCACCTTCCCCAGAAATTGTCACTGGTTATCTAACCCCAGTGAAGATCCTGGTCAAGCTTGTAAGGTTCACGAGCCTGGATCTTCCCATCTCCCTCCCAAGGGACTGTTCCAATCTGGAGAACACTGAAAATAAAAATGACCATGAGGAAGTCGGGCAAAGGTGATACCTATTTTTAATCCCAGCACTCAGGAGGCAGAGGCAGGTGGATTTCTGTAAGTTCAAGGCCAGCCTTATCTATAGAGTAAGTTCCAGGACAGCTGGAGCTATTACACAGAGAAACCTAGTCTCAAAAAAAAAAAAAAAAAAAAAAAAAAAAAAAAAAAAAAAATGACCATGAAGAAAAGATGCTTTCCTGGAAGGCCATTCATGTGTTTTGTCTAAATCCTTCCTATCTGTTGTTCCCACCCCCTTCTTTAGCATAGAGGCTGGTAGCAAGATTAGATCTGCTGTAGAAGACAAATATATCAGTGAACGATGGTTTCCTTTTGTGTGGGGATGCATACGTGTATGTACACACATGTGTTATGGAGGGTACATGTGGAGGTCAGAGTTTGATGTGAGGATGTTGTCCTTGATCACTTTTTATCCCATTTTTTTTTTTTTAATATATGAGACAGAGTCTTTCACTGATTCTGGGGCTTCCCCTTTTAGATAGTGTGGCTTTCCCCATTCAACAGATCTACCTGCCTCTGCCTCCCAGCACTGGGTTACAGGCACACACACTACCTACCACACCTGGCTTTTTACAGGGTGCTAAAAATCCAGTCTCAGGTCCTCATGCTTGTGAGTGAGGCAAGTGCATTACCACTGAGCCATCTTCCCAGGCTCCTACAGCTTATTTTCTTGATAAACTTTCTGAGAGAAGAAGCTTTTGTTTTGGGTCATGATAAAATGGTGATCTCGGGTGTCTCCAAGGCATGCCTGATAAGTCACTTGCAATAGATCTCCATATCCTGTCTCCCCTTCCCTTCTCTTTCCTTTCCTCTTCCTTCTGCCAATGCTACAAATTCTGGAAAGGACTTTGGATAGAAGGAGCAATCCCATAATCTCCATTTGGTCCTCATTTTCGAAAGGAAATTGGCTTCATTGTACTTGTACACAGGTGTGCCCTGGGGGGGGAGGGGTGGCGTAGGAGTGGTTTGGCTTCTTCTAATGGCACCCCCAGCTTTCCTGCAGTGTTTCTCCCCGGGGCAGCATGTATATGACATTACACCAAATCACCGGATCTTAAACTTGGCTTCACGTTAGAGTCATCTGGGGAACCCTTACACATACAGATGTTTGGGCCTTGCCTCACTGCAATTAAGTCAGCATGTGGGGCTGGGAGTAGACATAGACAGTTTCCCTGGGGATTGCTGTATGTGACCATACGCGGCTTTCCACACTCACATGGCCTTGTTAGCAACACTGCCAGCATGGCCTGTTCGTGACATTTGGAATCAGGAAGACAGAAAAACATAATAACTGCAGGGATCAGTTACAGATTTGGACTCCCCGTTCACACCCCGAGAGGACTGCAGGTGAGGGCCTGGAGTTATTTCAGTTTCTTAGGGGGATGACTGTGTGTTACTGAGACGTTTCTCCCATGCTGGGTCAGGGATGGATGCATCTCCATGCTCATTAGGAGAAAATAACCAGAGGGACCTCTAGATGAAGGGTCTGGGAGTGGGGTTGAGGGTGGCCTAAGGGACACCAGAAGAGATTGAAGTGGTTATCAGAGACAGTGAATGTTTGTCACAGGGAAAGGGATGGGGCCATTCGGGAAGTGCTCCAAGGACTGAGGTGTGATGTCCTGGGTTTTTGTAGTCCAGACATGAATGGTAGTGTGAGTTTTTTCCCCCCCTGGGATTACTTAGCTTCACAGGTTTAGAAGCAGGGGAAACAGAAAGCTGGATCAAGGGACAGGGATATAGTGCACTCACTAAAGTGCCTGATGCCCAAGCATGAAGACCCATATAAAAGGGTAGCCAGGACCTGTATGGAAAGCCAGGCACAGCTGTGGTATACTCATTTGTAATCTCAGCACTGGGAAAGTGGAGAAATGTGTATTTCTGCCATTCCTTGAATAGCCACAGTAGCCAATTGATGAACTCCAGGTTTAGTGGGAGACCCTGTCCAAAGAGGGGAAAGGAGGCAAATTATTCAGAAAGACACTTGAAGTCAAACCCTGGCCTCCATACATTCGGAGTGCACGCATTTACACAAACAGCTAGTATCACACACACACACACACACACACACACACACACACACACACACACACACACACACACGGGTGGGGGGTGGGGGGTGGTGAGCCGAGCTCCACAACCATGCATCAGTATTTCTGCCCTTCTGTCATTGCCTTGTGAGGTTGTTCACATGTCTGAGGTTGGTGGCTGCCAGCTGGCATTGCCTATCCTTGCCAAATGGTGGAATCCAAACCTAACAAGAGTGAGGAACAGCCACATGCACAGTGCAGGCACAGGGCAGGTGATGCATGCTGTTGTTTCGCAGCCTACAACAGTAGTTAACCGTGATTGTCGCTGTGTTCTGAAATCACCAAGAGAGTAAACACTTGGTACTGATGACACAAAATCCATGGAAAATCACTTAGATCTCTTTTCTTTTAAAATGCTTGATATGACTTTCTCACGAGCTAATAAAAAGGCAATCAGTGATCACTGAGCAACTAAGCCGGGGCATGATCATTTTTCATGGCTCTTCTGTGGGCAGTCCATGTTCACACTGCATAGTTGACTGATCTCCAGCAGAATGTGAAATTTGAATTCTGCTTCTACAAAACCGTTCCTGGTGTTAAGTTTGCTTCAGGACACTTCTCTTTGGAGAATGAGCTACAATATGCTGAAGGACTTGGTTCCTTTCCTTTTCAAGATAAATGTCCCAAATGAGTGTGTTGTCCATTCAAGCTAAATTGTTAATTAACTCAAGGTACCACAGGACATGATCCTGAGAGCTTCTGGCAGAAGACTTTTTATTAAAGTAGTAGTCATTAGCTAGATTTATGGGGTCAGTCTAACAGGCTGGATCTATTTTAATGTGCCATGAGATCTAATACTGAAGAATTTAGGAGGAGTTGAGTAATACACAGAAATGCCAATGCCTCTTTTATCAAAAGTTCACCATCTCCTCTTTTAGTGTGTGTGTGTGTGTGTGTGTGTGTGTGTGTGTGTGTGTGTGTTTTCAGGTCTACATGCACACAAGTGTGGAGATTAGAGTTCAACCTCAGGTGCTATCCTCAGGAGCCATCACCTTGTTTGACACAGGGTCTCTCATCAGCTTTGAAATCACCAAGGGTAGACTGGTTGACCAGCGAGCCCTGGAGATCCTCCCCATTGCAGAAGCTACAAAAGTGTACCGTTATGCCTGGCTTTTTGTGGGGGCTCTGGAGATGAACTCAGGTCCTCATAACATAAGGCAAGTACTCTTCTGATTGAGACAGCTCCTCCATCTCATTAGAAAATTCATTCCTCATCACCTATATGCCCATTAAATTGCTCACTATATTTTTTTCAGAGGTCCTGTTGTATGCATCCATACAAACTTTACCCCTTTTGCACTGTAGGCATGGTTGGTCTTCTTTGGCTTAGAGATTTGACTAGTTTCCCTCTTCCTCTGGATTGGACAATTCCCCATCATTAGAGTTTTGGCTAATGGCATCTAACTAGCGTCCACAAATACATGTGGTGTGCTGGAGTTGATGAGGTGATTATGTCCTAGGAAATGAATTGATGCCTCGAAGGATTTCTCAGTTCTGGTCTCCATAGAGATATTTGTAGTATAATCTCCTGAACCACTTGGGGATAGACTGCTCAGGATTTCTGAAATAAATATAAGCTTTCTCTATGGCCCAGGTTCTGAGCTTCATGATTTTGTTTGTTTGATTTTGTATTTTTGAGGTAGGGTCTCATGTAGCTCAGGCTGGCCCTATACTTACTATGTAGTTGAGGATGACCTTGAACGTCTACTTCTCCTACCTCCATCTCCTAAGTGTTGGGATTAGAGGACATTCTTTTTCCCCTCTATCTCCCTTTGCTTTGCTAACACGGAAGCTGGGAAGCCCAGGGAATTCTTGCTTGTGTCTCTTTCCTCTGAGGTTATATCTCCACAAACTTTCCTAAGACAGTTTATGCTGCAGAGGAACCCATCCAATAGAGTAGGGATCAGTGGCATCTCTGAGGTTCTGTCCCCTGAGTGCATGCCATTTGTGAGACTCTGGCTTTGAGGTGTGTGGCTCTGCTGTGGGATGTCCCTCAGCAAGACTCAAAGTGGCTTCCCCAAGCTGCAGAAGTCTTTATGTGAGCAGCACTGGCCATGTCTGGACAGAAACATGAAATGTCAGATATTTTCCTTTGTTTTATCTTTACCCTGCTTTGCAAAGGAAAGGAAAAAAAAAAAAACTCTCCATGTGCATTATCAAAAGATACACATATATATTTTTTGGTTGACATATTTAAAGCAAGAAAAGAAGAATCACCTCTTTCCATAGCCTCTGAGCTTGTAGATGGGCCTTTAAAAGAGAATAAACGTCCACGCCTTTAAAGACACGGGGAAACACAGCCATGTGGCAGTTGTTTCAGTTCTTAGACATCATTGTGCTAATCTGCCTCCAGCAGTGGCCTAAACCTTCTCGGAACCCTGAGTGAACATCACGGGAAGCCCCAGGAGATAGGCCCCAGCTAGCTCCATATACGTACTGCTAGGATCTGCCTCTTTTAAGTCTTCAATCAGCGGCTGCCGGGTTTGCAACATGAAACTAAAAGGATACTCTCCCAGGTATTCAAACCTGCAAAGAAGTAGAAACAAACAAAAGCTACTAGATTTTGAGGCAAATGTGCTATCTTTAAGCAGAACTGGAGCCCACTGGGGTTATTTCCTACATGGCCTTCATGAGCAATACAGAAAAGGCCAAATACTTTCAGATGTGCATGCTTATTCTCTGACCTTTATAAAAGGGGTGTGCCAAAATAAGATGCAAAGGAGACTTCCTGGCAGCTGTACATAAGCTCATGGCTGGGGCAGAAGTTCCTTAGTTCTTTAACTTGTAAATAGATTCAGAAGTCAATGAATCCGAGATTAAATGCCCAGAGGGAGATTTCATCTTCTTGCTGCATGGTTAGGACCCACTGTTTAAAAGCCAGTGCTGAGGTTGGCAACTGCCTTAAATTAATATCTCCCCACTTCATGTTCTCCCTAAATCATCTTATTAATCAGGCTTGGGGCAGGGAGGCCGTAGTCATTATTTAATACACTCTTGTATCAACACAGCATGTCAGTGTGCTAACCAAGGAGTACCTAGCTTTGAGGCTAAGGGATGACTTAGTGCAAAGCACTTGCTGTGCACGCGTGAGGACCTCAGTGCAGCCCGGCAGCACTTACCAAAATGCCAAGGGCAGCACTGTGCTCCTGTAAGTCCACCACTGGAAGGAAGAGACAAGAGAACTCTGGTACTCACTGGCCTGCCAGTCTAGCCTCATAGACAAGCTCCAGGTTCAGGGAGGGAGTCTGTCTCCAAGAGTAAAGTGGAGGGCAATAGAAGAATACTCCCGACACTGACCTCTGGCCTCTATACACATGCACATGCACACACATATGCATATATCACACATAACACACACACACACACACACAGAGAGAGAGAAAGAGAGAGAGAGAGAGTGTGAGAGAGAGAGAGAGAGAGAGAGAGAGAGAGAGAGAGAGAGAGAGAGAGAGAGAGAGAGCCGTTTTGCTAGAGATGGACACTGTGGGCAACACTGATGTGCTAGTTATCCATTTAGAAATATTACTTACGTGAGTCTTGCAGAGAATATGTAAGTGAATAAAATGTAGTTCCTGCCCTCACGAAGCTTCTAGTCCAAGGAAGAGTAGCAAAGCCCAAGTAATAAGATATTTGCACTGAGACTGTTTATGTCACTGGCAGACACAGGGTCCTGGCTGATCAGCTCAGACTGGAAGCAGGGTTCAAGGGCATCATAGCTCATCACAGGCTCATCACAGTTCCCGCTCCACCATTTTCTATTGCTGGGGATCACTGAGAGCCGGGAGCATCTGTTAAAGTGTTTATCATAAATATCGCATTCCTGTTTGCAGTAAAGCTGCAAACCTTTTCACTAGCAAAGTGTCTCAGAGTTCCAAAAGAAACCCTCTGGGTATGAGTGTGACAAGGACTCCAGTCCGAGAACGCTACTTGGAGGAAAAGTCCGCATCTGGCAAAAGATTCCCTCTGGGTAAAGTTTCCAAGCGTTCTCCTGCCTGCTCGCTCTTTCATTCTGATTTCCTTTTCTGTCTCACCTCTCCCTCATTTCCTCTGACCCTTTGGCTCATTTTCGTCGCTTTCCCAGTTTAATTGGGAATCCCTGCAACAGAAGGTCACAGGAGGCTGGAAGAGAGAGGAGGCAGGATCCTATTACAGAAGCGATTTGCCCATATGTGGAAATTTATGTCGAACAAATACGTGGCCCTGTTCCAAACACACTACAATTAGAGCTCAATGATATTATTTGACCATGCTAGCTCTGTATAGTAACTCTTGAGATGTAGTTTGGAGTGTTCACGTTATAATTGCCACATCACTAATTCAGCCTCTTCACTCTGGGCCTGTAAGAGTTTTGCTATCTAAGGACTATGTTCTGCTTTGGTGAGAAGCCCACCTAGTTTTCCTAAGAAGTGAGTTGCTCCGGACTCGCCCACTCTCCTGTTTTTTTGGATGCCGAGTTATCACAAAAACATCTGATTAAGAGATGGGGTGAAGCTTCTGAGAGAGTGGGAGAGGCTGAAGGGAACGGCTGAGGACAGGACTGGATGGTCAGGGCACGTGGCTGTGCCGCTTTGATTTTAGAACGTTGAAAACAGCATGGTGGAGCAAGAAGGAGTATGGGGGTACACACTCACCCCTAGGGAGCAGAAGCCATTCTTGGGATCGCTTTTTAATAGGCCACTATGAAAGTTGGATTAAATGTTACAACTTAGACATCTAGTTATAATGTAACCAGGAGTGTGTGGCTGTTCTCTATTGTTAACTTGACATGATCTAGAATCATCAAGAAAACATTTTTGGATACACCAGTGAAAATTTTTCTAGAGTGGGTGACCTATTCTAAATGTGGACAATGTGGTCTTTGGAGACCTGACTGCATGAAAAAGAGAAATGGAGCTGAGCACCAGCCTTTGGTCACTCTGTTTCCCAATTGCAGGAGCACTGTGACCAGCCACCCCAGTTCCCTGCCATGGTGACTTCACTGTGACCAGCCACCCCAGTTCCCTGCCATGGTGACTTCACTGTGACCAGCCACCTCAGTTTCCTGCCATGGTGACTACACTGTGACCAGCCACCTCAGTTCCCTGCCATGGTGACTACACTGTGATCAGCCACCCCAGATTCCTACCATGGTGACTACACTGTGACCAGCCACCCCAGGTCCCTGCCATGGTGACTACACTTTGACCAGCCACTCCAGGTCCCTGCCATGGTGACTACACTGTGACCAGCCACCTCAGTTCCCTGCCATGGTGACTACACTGTGACCAACCACTCCAGGTCCCTGCCATGGTGACTTCACTGTGACCAGCCACCCCAGGTCCCTGCCATAGTGACTTCTCCACCGTGATGGATTGTGTCCTCCAACATGAGTCAAATCAACCCCTCCTTCCTATTGTTAGGTATTTGTCACAGCAATGAGACAGTAATGAATTCAGGGGTGGGGACAAAAGGGTGATGAAATATTAAATGTGACTCTTTTGAGCCACGAACTCATGGTACAGACTGTTGTGGGAATTTGATCCGTTTAGCCAATGGTACTTGGGGTGACCAGCCCTGTGCAGCGTGGTCTTCTCTGAGTACACGACAGAGTAAGAATGGAGGAGAGGGATCGCGTCGTGCTCTCTCTTGGGTGGTATGAGCAGGAGCAAGTGGTGGAGAAGCATGGCTTACAGTTCATTCCCATCACCCTTGGGCAGAACGGCAGGACAACGACAACCAGGTTAGCAGGTGTCTTCTTTGTTCTGTGTCGTGAGTGTATCTTACTGATTTCATTTCTCTAATAACTTCTACCTGGCCCATTGCATCCGTGTCCCACTTTAACAGATAAAATCTAATTCTTTCTTTGACTGGGGATCCTAGGAATGCAGAGGCTGCTCCTTTATGCCCATCTCCTTACCCCGTTTGGAGTTCAGAGCAACTCTGACATTTCTGCACTGCAGTGCAGCTTGGGGTACGGCAGTCGTCAGATCTTTGGGGAAGGAGCCAGATGTCTTGGGGCCAAATGACTTTTCACTATGTGAGGTCAGAGTTGACCCCAGGGCTCTTGATGTAGCTGAATCTGCCATGGTCTCATTTTCTGACTGGAGCCAGTGTGATGGAGGGCATGATAGTAAAACCACTGAGGTTATCAGAATTTGGCAAACAAGGCATACATGAAGTGCCTTCGTGGTAGGGCGGGATGAATGAGTTGGTGTCGGGTGTGAAAAAGTGCACGTTTTCTTCCTTGACATTTCCATTTTAATCAGTGCGCCAGGTCAACTGCCACCTGACATGACATGTCTGCTGCACGTGTGTACACTGTGCTTTGTCACCTCAGGCTTGTATTTGTGAGCTTGGGATCTGGGCTTGAGGTCGAGCTTCAACACCTCCCAACAGGAGGTTGGTTCCACCCGGTCACAGGATGCGGTTTCAGAGCTGATCTCCTCTCTCCGCTGCTGCTCTAGTCCTTGCTTAATTCTCACAGGATGGCTTATTCCCCAATTTCCCCAGATAGTTAACTACAAAGGTGGGGACAAGGGCTGCTGACAGGCTCTCTGTCGTGCTCACTGCCCCGTGGTACTGACGCCTGAGCTTGTCCTCGAAGGGGAGAGAATCTAGAGACAGGCTCTGTTCTGAACGTGTTCCACCATGCCCGGTGTGAAAGCAGTCTTCGTGCTCCGAGCAGGCATTTCAGCAAGGCTGACGTGTCAAATGGGAGAAAGGGTCCTAAGGGTGGGCAGAGAAATGAAGCGTTCCTTCGAATAGAGTCCTCCGAGAGGCCTAGTTTTCACAGAGATCTCTCCTGTCTAAATCAGGTATGGAGTGGGTAGGAATGCAATTAGGAAAAAGATGTCTAAAAGGGCTCCTTGATGAGGATCAACAGTGAAAAGAATGTAAGGAGAAGTGGCCTGAGAGGACTCAGCTCTACTGGGATGTGCCTGGAGGAACCTAACTCCTCATTCCACAGGTGTGCCGGCACCACTGTGTTTACAGCGGCACGATGGCACTGTGCACTGTAGCCAGGAAGCGGAACCAGCTTAGATGTCCGTCATCAGAAAGAAGGGTAAAGACAACGTGATGCAGACATACAGGAGAGTATGAGGCTGTAAGGAAGCCATGGAATTTGCAGCAAAATGAATGCAGCTGGAGGAGATGATACGTTAAGCACAAGCAATTCACCCTGAAAAAAATTAACGTACTTTCTTCTCATTTGAAGAACTAAAATGATATTGTATGTGCGTATATATGCTTTTATGTATAGATGTGTACATAGACGTATTTATATGTGCATGCATGCATTTCTATGTATTTGTATGTCACAAAACTAGAAAGGAAACAAGGAGAGTGGAGGAAGAGTTCTTCAGGGAGATAGGAAGTAGAACAATGGAATAAAGGGAATATATTTAGTAAGAATGCAGAAGTGGGTTTGGGATATAGCTCTGTTGGTAGAGTGCTTATTTTGCATACAGGAGGGCCTGAGTTTGATTCCCAGTGTGTGTGAGCACACAAACACACACACACACACACACACACACACACACACACACACACACACACACACACTCAACAGAGAGAGGTGGGGGAAGAGAATCAGAGACTAACTGGGAGAGAAGAGGAACCAGCTGAGCTGCAGGGGGAGGGGCCCAGGGAGGGCCAGGGGAAGGGAACAAGTGATCATAAAGGACAATGACAAATCTGTGTACTTTCTATGAAGATGCTAACCTAAAAATTAATTTAAAAAAATACAAAAGACATATACAAAGAAAGAAAGAAAGATAAATGGATGGATGAGTCTAGATGAGGTTTGATTTTTTAATGCCCTTGTTTGTGGATTCCTCATGGAGTGTTATCATAATTCACTATTTGTTAGGAAAAAATTAGAACATGTACACTTTTATATTAGAAAGAGCTCAGTAGCCAATGTTAACAGAGGGGAAAAAAACCTTTAAAAAAAGTCATACAATCCTTGGAGTGGAGAATTCTTACTGACTCTGAAGCTTTCCCTGGAGCACATTTAAAGAGGACACTGCTCAGATCTGAGGGAGGATGGACAAAATGCCTGTAATTCTCACTGATGTGTGGACCTTGAGGATGAAGGTGAGGCACAGGGATTGTGTGATGCACATCTCTCACTGAATAGGTTTCTGAAATGACCTTTCCGAGGAGTTAATCTTTTTAACATGTATTGGCAAATGTTGACAGTTGACAAAAGTGCTTGTGTTTTCTGGTGAAGTCCCTGTGTTCTGGGGAACTGAGCTGTGACATTTACAGAAGTGCCTTTCATGTCCCAACTAGATCAAACCCTTTACAGTATTGGCACTTGCATTTCCCAGAATGCTTTGCAAGTACCACCTTTTTAAAAATAAAATTGATAGACACTGTCCAAATTTTCTATATTTGATTCACTTTCTTGTATCTTCCTTGCACAGAATAATAGAACTGTATTACTTTTAAGCACATATCAAAAATGCTACTTTGGAAATAACTATATTTTTATAAGATGATATCAAGAACTTTGGGTTTTATTGAAGCCTATTGGTCTTTTCTTGATGTTGTAAGAGAAGAGTGTCAAAGATAGAAGGCATATACAGCATGTTCTCACCAAAGCAATGTGAACTTTGATAAAATGTTGGTATTATTATTATTATTATTATTATTATTATTATTATTTATTCCTACAGAAGTTGTGATATAGGTGATTTGGCCTCAAGTGACAAAAAGCTTGTTTCTGCTTAAATTTTAAATCTGTGAAACACTACAGCAGTTGAGGCTGCCTGCATAAGACTTGCATAAGATCAAGCCAATGCACAAACAGATCAATGGAACAGATTCGAGATGCAGAGACGGCCATGCCATGCATAGTGTCCAATGAACGATCTTCTATCAAGGACCATGTCATCAGCAAACAACCTATAGTAGCTGAACATCTACATGGTAATAATAACAACGGTGATCTAGACAAGTACTTTTCTCCTTTCACAGTTACTCAGAGTGGACCTGGCAATAAATGTTCAAACAGGGAGAATCTAGGTTATAGAAATGACAGTTTATTAGCTGCAACACCAAGGCAGGGTCCGTGGAAAAAAAGAATTGACAAACTGGGTTCGCAGGAAAACTTCTACTGTTAGATGCCACTGTGAATAGAATGAGAAGGCAAGCCAAGGATACGGAGAGCATGTTTGCAAAAGACATGCTTGTCCCCAGCCCTTGAAACTTCATAAAACAGGAAAACCAAGAAAAGATGGACAATGAGCCAAGTATAATGTTCAGCCCTATATCTAAGCACTCAGAGGCTGAGGGAGGAGGACGGTTGTGAGTTCCAGGCCAGACTGGGGGCTACATAATGAGTGTCAAGCTAGCTAGGACTACACAGTGAGATCCTACCTAAAAAAGAAAAGAAAGAAAAGGAAGGGAAAAAAAAAACAAGGCAAAAAAGTCAAAATAGACTTCTCACCAAATAAGGTTCACCGGTGGCAAGTGAGCATGTGAGATGCACTTGGCATGCTGTGTCAGTAAGAAGGTACAGGTTTCAGTACTGAGGATAGTCCTGCTTCCCTTTTAGAATTACCAAGATCCAGAACATGGACAAGGCTCGCATTGCTGAGGCTGAGGAAGAGCAGGGCTCTCCTTTGTTGCTACTGGGTATGCAAGATGACACAGCCTACTTGAAAGACAGTTGGAAGCTTCTCACAAAAGACAATCTGTGTGTGTGTGTGTGTGTGTGTGTGTGTGTGCACATGAGTGTGCATGCACTTGTGCATATGTGATCACATGCATGTGTAAGTCAAGAACATGGCACTTTAGGAAAGGCAAGCTGCAGAAGTCAGGTAGACAGGGTTGGGTTGGCGCATGAATAGCAGAGCACGGACTTTTGAGGGCAATGAAACCGTCACCTGATGCCCCAGTGCTGTACCCAAGATGTGTAGCACTAGGGGTCAACCCCCAGCTCACTGTGGACTTGCAGTGAGAGCATGTGTCAGTGGGGAGTCATCGGTTCCAGCAGGGTGTGTTGGTAAGGGGCAGGTGGGTAGAAGGCAGGCAGGCCACTCCGCATTTTCTCAATACTTTCATAGGGATGTAAAGCTTCTCCTAAATACCAAAGTCTGGATATTTGAAAAAGGTAAGTCTGATGCCACTTCTCTATGGGAGATTTTTTTTTTTCTGTTTTTGAGACAGAGTCTTAGGTAGCTCAGGCTTACCCGAAGCTCAACTTCACATGTATCCAAGGATGGCCTTGAATACCTGATCCTCACAGCTCCACCTCCCAAGTGTGGAGATTGTGGATTTGTATCGACTCCTGTAATCTATCGCCAAGGCTTTACACAGCACTGAGCATGGGCCTCCTGCATATTAGACAAGCAGTCCACCACTCAATTCACACCCCAGCCTCTGTGGGAAACAGTCTAATGGAACACAGGCTTGTATGGGAACAATTATAAATGTTTCCTTTGTCACAGGCCTAAATTGAGGAGGGTCAATGTTTTAGATGAGAAAAAAAATATTCTAGAAGAGCTAAACATAACAACAATAATGGAGTTGATGTCATGTTGTGGATATTTTTTTTTAAGCTTTCCAGGTTGAACCATGATCAGTATAGAATGTTCCCCAGGCCTGGAGAGGTGCAATCAGGTCCTGCTGGCTAATAGACCAAAGACTGAGGCCCTGCAGGGAACGGTAGCTGCTCCTGCTGGCCTCCTGTGAGACGCTCTGCAGACACACAGGTTCTGGCCTTCTGTGGTCTTTGCCACCATGTGAGATTTGGTTGACTACATTTTAAATCTTGTCCCATCAGCACCTAATTGCTGGAAATCTCCCCTCGTCACTCACCAAAGCCCTCTCTGTCTTTCAGACTTGAATTCCCCTTCGGCCCTTCCTGTCCTTGCCTTTGGCCTCATACTTCCTCTTGCCAAATACCCACTGATTTTCCCAGCGGAAGCGAGCAGAATAGGCTACTTTTACATGGAGCCATTCATGCCTTCCATGTTCTTCTGAAAATAGAAGCGAGAGTGATCCTTGCTACGTTGGTTCCAAGTATGGTGCTGAGAGACAAGTGACCCAGAATGTGTCTCAATTACCTTTGGCAGCAATTTCAACGGGAGCATGTGACCTGCTCACCCTGTCTCCCCCTCTCTGTCTCTCAGCTCCTTTCACAACACTGGTTTAAGAGTCTACTTCCCAAGAAATATTGTAGGCTCAGGACTCCATGCTTATGATACCCACACAAGCTGCACCTCAGATCCAGAGCATAGTAAGTGCTGTTATGTATGCCGCCCTATTGCTGTGAATGTCATTCCAGTGGGATTGTCCCAGAGCCACAGAATGCGTCCTGATTTGGAGAAACTCTTTGTTGATATGACTAGTTAAGATGTTGTTGTAGGATGCCTTTGTCTTTGAGGCATTGATTCTCCTATTGCCATCTTGGAGTAGAGAATCCTTGGCCTGGGACCCATGACAACTGGGTGAGCAGAATACCATAGTGATAGCTAGGCCTATGGTAACAGTAATGAGCTGCTAATACCTCCAGTAGGAAGAGCGATAAGAGGGTCACTGGACAACTCACTTGGGATTCCAACTTTTCCCATCTGCAAGGAATCTTGGGATATGCTAGAGTATATAGGAAGGGTAAGATCAATTAAAGGCAGATTCTATAATGCAGCTCCATGAGGTCACCATCCATGACAGGGTAGGAATTTGTGATGTTTCTGTTTGGGGTGCCCCATACTCCTGTAACCCTGCCCATGATCCTGCAGGTAAGACCAACAGATGCATTGGTTCACAAAGTTGCAGATGTGGGTAGAGTTGCACTCTGGTCTGTCACTGGTGCCTGTCTAGAGTGAGAAGGTGTTTATTCACTTCTTCCCAATGAAGTTCATGTGACAAACACAGTCATACCGAATCAGATATGTGGGTGTGTTGCACTCAATGTCCCCTCTCCTTGTAAGGGGTGAGGACACACACACAACACAGAGAAGGTAGAGTCTTCCAGGCAAGGCATGGTCCTTCCTGAGAACTTTTGATTGATGTGTGGCACCATCAGTACCTTAAATTTGAATTTCTGGCTGTTAGGGCAATGGGGTAATAAATTGGTTATATAAAGCTCCTCACTCTATATTCATTTATCCCGTAAGATTACTCCAGTTGTAGAAAAACAATGAAATAAACATGAGCCCAGATCCTGTGATGGCTCTGGGTTTTGCTTTGGGTGTTCTTAGCCACCAACAAACCGGTCTCTCAATTTCCTTGCTTGTTGATCTGAGTGCATGTAGAGCTGCATGGTGGTGCAAAGGTTAAGCCGGGAGCATGCGTGAAGTACAAGGGGGAGACGAGCATTCCCACTTCGCTCCCTAAGCTGCTGTCAGAGTGGGGACCTGCAGAGCCGCAATGCATTCTCTCTGTACCTCAGAGCAGGACACTCAGGGGTCTTGTCCTCTCCATGACCTGTCCTGTCTTCTTTCCCAGGAGCACTTGACCCTTCCTTTCTTAGTCTCTCAACACTTGGGTGTGTCCAGCAAGCCGATGCTCCAGGCACTTTACTGAGAGAAAGCGACTCTGCGCCATCTGACCGGTTGTTGTCTTATCTCTGCTAACCTAACGGCTAGGTCTGTTACTGTGGCTGCTAGGGTTGGAGGCTCAGCCCTGCCAACCATCTGCAAGAGACCGATTAAAGAGACAAATGATGGTGAAAAGCAGAGTAAGATTTATACAATTATGAAGAGGAACAAAGAGGTCCAGTGACCCTGACAGACACCCAAGCCCATCTTCCAGGTCCAGACTTGTTTAGGCTTAAATAGACTGGAAAAGGTATCAATAGTGAAGCAGTCCTGGTAAAGATGTGGTCCAGCCCATCACTGTCTGGGCTACAGTCCCTCAGCAAGGTGGTCTGGTGGTTTGTCAGAAGTGAGTGAAATCTCTTCCTGGAGACAAACTTCCCTCTCTGGCAGCCACCAGGCTTCAGCTTTTTCTTTTCCCAGCATGAGTCATTTGGGGGAAACAACACCAATGTCCTGGGGTCCGTTTTCTCAATAGTTTAATATCCAAGGGGTGGAGCACTGGTGTCCTTTTGACATGTCGTCTTTCCTGTCCTGGTCACAAGCTGATTCTGCGGTGGAGATTCGGGGTGCTAGGGCTGTGCTTTGCTTTTCCTACCCTGATCTTTCTGACACTCTTGCAGACAGGGTGTGGGGAAAACCCTGTAAGGGCTGGGGATTGTGTCCTGTTTGTGTCTGTGTCGCCTAGGCAGACAGTCACGGAGGATGGTCATAGTGACACTCTGAACCTCTAACAGCCAGCCAAGCTAAGCACTCCTATTCTCTCCCATCCCCGTGACTTGTCCCAGCGAGGGCCATAGAATTTACAAGCGCATGAACACATAACTGGCTGTGATGACACCTGTTCCCACAGCCTAAAGATGCAGAAAGATAAGGGTCTGACAGAGACTCGTGCCCTGCAAATGCTGGCCTCCTAATTTATCTTGTTTTCTGCAGTCTGGCTTCTCTGCCGCGCATAGCACAGTGAGAGCCCACACAATGAGAACGGCCTCAGCGGGTAAAAATGCCTTCATTCACGAACAGAGGCTCATTACACTGTTGCTGCCTAGGCTGGAAGTTTTGCTGGCTTCAGGCAAAAGATTCTGCCCTGATAAGTCCCCCTGGTAAGAGAGAAAGCCTGTGTGCTCACGGTGCTGGAATTTTCCTGCAGGTCCGCCCCACAGCAGGTCTCAGGCCCCAAACAGGAGGAAAGAAAGCTCTCCACAGAGGCCATGAGATCATTTTGCAAATGAGTCACTCTTTTTATTAATTTTTTTACATTAAAACTTTTCACGTTTATTTAATTAATTAATTTTGGAGAGTTCATGAGCCATAGAAGCCAGGTGGCCAACTCAGGAGACAATTCTTGCCTTCCTCCTATGGGTCTCTTCCAGGGCTGAACTCAGCTCTTCAAGCTCAGCTGCCAAGCAAGTGCCTTTACATGCTAAGGCACTACACACACACACACACACACACACACACACACACACACACACACACACACATACTCACACATTCATACACATATGCATACATACACTCACATTCATGTACACACTCATGCACATACACACATACATGCACACAGATATGCACACTCACACACTCATGCACATACACATGTACACATATACTCATATTCATATACACACATACACACTTTCTCACATACACATATACACAGACATACACATATTCACACATACATACACACTCACACACATACACACTTACATACTTACACACATACACATGCACACACACATACACACTCACACACATACGCACATACATATACATTCACACACAGACACACTATTCACACACACATGCACACACATATAAATGCACACACACAGACATGCATACTCACACATACACACTTACACAGACATGCACACTCACACACATACACACTCACACAGACATACACACACACACACACACACACACACACACACACACACACACACACACACCAATCATGCTGCTCCCCTCTGAAGTGCTAAGATCAGAGGTGTGGTCATCTTGCTTGCCCGCCTTCACTTTCTCCTGGATTTTCTTTCCGTTCCTTCTGGACTCTTTTTCTTTCTCAGGTCTCTCTAGCACTCTAGGGCTGTCTACATCTGTACATTCTGCTCATACAATGGGAGATGAGGTGTGAGTATTAACTCAGTAAGTAACATACACACAGGAAAGGCAATTTCACATTCAGAAGAGAACATTGCGTTTAAGTACCGTTTGGAGCAAACAGGCATCCAACGACCTTCGGAATATTTTAAAGTCACCATCTGCCTCTTCATAGGCGAATTATTTTGTTTCTCCAGAAGTAATCCTTCTCTCTTCTCAGCTCTGTCTATTGCCATCTCCCCATATGTGTCCTTGACTTATCTGTCAGAGCTGACACCTATACATTATATTCAATGAGCCAAAATTTATCCAAAATTCCTTTACACTCATTTCTTCTTTTTTCCCTGCTCTCTTTGAATTCATTAATTCATTCATTCATTCATTTTGTATTAATGGAGATTGAATCCAAGACCTTGATTATGCTAAGGATCTAACACTGAGCTGTGTCCACAGTCTTTTAAATTTTTTTTTAAAGACTGGTATATGAATCTGTGTGCAGGCATACACAGGAGTGTACTGGCACCCAAGGCATCAGATCCCTCTGCACCTGGGGTAACAAGGCAGTCCTGAGCAGCCCTGCAGTGGTGCTGGGAGACAATCTCATGTCTCCTGCAAGAGCAACACATGCTCATAACCTCTGCACTGTCTCCCAAACTCCCTCACCCACACCCGCTCTGAAACAGGATCTCACTACGTTGCTTAACCAGGCCTTGGACTTGCTCTGCAGCCCAGGTAGACCGTGTGGCATTTCTGTCTCAGTCCCCTCTGTAGCTGGGATTCCAGGCCAGCACCACTAGGCTTGGCTCTTTGTGGTACTTATAACAGTCTTTTCCCCTCTTAATTTATATTGGATACATTTAGTTTATCTTCTATGCAAGCATATGCATGTAAGACTATAGCATTTATATATAATGGAAATTTATTCTAGAGTTGCTAAGTAGTCCATCTAATCACTGATCAGTGTTGAGTATTTATATTATTTTGTATTATTGACTCAAATCATTTTGTTGTTTATAAAATTTGAACTGCATAAATGTGTATATATACACATATTAATATCTTACTTTATTTTAATTTATTTAAAGATGATGAGTTCTGTCCTAAGTGTTTTGTGGAGCAGAGAATGTTCATATGATGCTGCTGCTTAGAAATATTTGGGGACCTTTCTAGGTGTACTAGCCAGCTTTTGTAAGTCTTCCATGGATGCATGGAAAGAATGCATACTCTACCTATTGAGGATAATTTTCTTTTAGATTCACATGGAAACAAGCATGGTAATTTTATTAGTTGTGTTCCATGTCTTTTCTTTTTATTTATGTATGCGTTTATTTTGCATAATTTATTAAGTTCTGGCAGAAAATTTAAAATTTGAAATTCAATTTGTGCTACTTAGTTTCTGTTTGTTTGTTTGGCCAACTTATACAAAACAGTAATCTGAGAAGAGGGAACTTCAGCTGAGAAAATGCCCCCATCAGATCAGCCTGTAGGCAAGCATTTCCTTGATGGTTGATGTGAAAGGATTCAGCCTACTGTGGGTGATGCCATCCCTGGGCAGATAGTCTTGGGTGCTATAAGAAAGTGAACTGAGCAAGCCAGTATGCAGTACTCCTCCATGGCCTCTGCTTCGGTTCCTGCCTTCGGTTCCTGCCTCGTGGTTCCCAACTTGAGTTTTCATTCTTGCTTCCCTCAGTGATGAAGTGTGACCTGAGAGCTGAAAGTGCAAATAAGCTCTTTTCTCCCAAAGTTGCTTTTCATCATGGTGTTTCATAACAGCAATAGAAACCCTGACAAAGACAATCTAACTGAAAATTGAAATTTCTCACTGTGTTGATGATTTTACTTGTTTTACTTAGGGGTTTTGGCATATTTCGCTTTATATGTTGTGTGATTATGTGTATAGCAGTTTTGACATCCCATTTTTGGGTTAATTGAAACTCTTGTGAATATATGATGGCTTTTGTCTACTACACCCTTCTAAAGGAAGTATCTTCTTTGTTTCCTGACTATTAGAAAATAAAAATTCTGAGCCGGGCGGTGGTGGCGCACGCCTTTAATCCCAGCACTCGGGAGGCAGAGGCAGGCGGATCTCTGTGAGTTCGAGGCCAGCCTGGGCTACCAAGTGAGTTCCAGGAAAGGCGCAAAGCTACACAGAGAAACCCTGTCTCGAAAAACCAAAAAAAAAAAAAAAGAAAGAAAGAAAATAAAAATTCTGACCTGTCCTCATATTTTTAGAAATCCAAGTACTGTTTCTTATTTTCTGATAAGTCATGGTTGTTTAGCCCTAGACTCTAATGCCTTAGAGACAGAGTAGCCAATGAAAACTTCATACTCTTATTTATTCTCTGACTCAGTTCTTTCCTTCCAAGTACAAATCTCTCTCTCCCTTCCTTCCTTCCTTCCTTCCTTCCTTCCTTCCTTCCTTCCTTCCTTCCTTCCTTCCTTCCTTCCTTCCTTCCTTCCTTCCTATCTTTCCTTTTTAAATGGTAAATACAAATCCTTTAAGAAATAAAAGGAAGAGAGAATTTCATGCACACATTTAATGTATTTTGGTCATGTCCACTCTCAGCTCTCCCCTCCCACTTCCCCCAAACCTCTGAACATGCAGCTCCTCCCACTTCATGTCCTTTATTTATATATTTTTGCTGTAAGTATATGATTAGTGCTGCCTGCAGGTACATGGTTGTGGAGACATCCAATGGAGTATAAACAGCCTTCTAGCAGCCACACACTCAAACCTGTGATTGCTTCTTGTCTGGCAGGATGGTATTATAGTTCATAGGATTCCAACCTGGGTAAGCCCACTGATGGAGTGCCTTCCCAACAGCCTGCACAGTGCCTTTTGGCATGGTGGAAACTAGCCAACAGGGAAGTTTCCAGGTAAGCTCGAACTTCATTTGTCAATGACCTGCAGCAAAAGTATATTATGTTTTCAGCAATAGCATCTTACCATCTAGTTATGGTGGGCAACCAAGAGGCATAGCAATAGCTTATGTTGTTTTGGGTGTTCCTGGAGCATCCCTGACCAATAACTCATAGGGATGTACCCATGTCTGGCAATGAGAATTTTATTTAATAACCCACATGTTCTGGGGGAAGCATGGTCTACACATTCAGGATACTTTCATCCAAACTCCTTTAATTAAAAAAATTATTTTTATGTGTTTGGGTGCTTTGCCCACATGGATATATGTGCACCACGTGTGTGCTAGTGCCAGGGGAGGCCAGAAGAGAGCAATAAATCCCCTGGAACTGGAGCTACAGACAGTTGTGAGTTACCATGGTAATTCAACACAGTGCCCTTAACTGCTGACCCATCTCTCCAGCCCCATAAATTCTGCCCCAACCCTGTTTTGGTATTTAATGGCTTTAAATTTTTTTCATCAACATGTTTTAGTCATATTCTTCTCCTTCAAACAAGTTCTTATTGGTTTAAATACTAAGGCAACTCCAGGTAGTTAAAAGGAAGGTTTATTTTGTGGGGTAACTTACAAGTGAAGGGATACGTTACAAGGTCTGGGAAAGGTGAAGTGCAGTCCACCAGTGTTCTCTGGAGAACTCTGTTTGGTCTACCTCCAGCGTCCAGGATCCAGGAACCAAGAGAGCCCATCCGGATCTCAGGTCTTCAGGGTCCTGTCTCGGCTCCACCTTGTAGGCATTACAGTTACCGAAGCCTCAATGTGGGTGGTACTTCTGGGTCAAAGGTGGACTACAAGTTCTCCTAAACCTTCACTACCTCCCTACCCATCTACCTTCTTATTGTTTCTCTTTCTTTCAAAAATAAAACCAACAACTGTGGTGGTATTGTGCTTCCCAAAATATTGTAAACACTAATAAACTTATCTGGGGTCAGAGGACAGAACAGCCACTAGATAAATATAGAGGCCAAAAAATTGGTGGCACACACACCTTTAATCCTAGCATTCTGGAGGCAGAGATCCATCTGGATCTCTGTGAGTTCAAAGCCACACTGGAAACAGCCAGGCATGGTGACACACATCTTTAATCCCAGGAAGTGATGGCAGGAAGCAGAAAGGTATATAAGGCATGAGGACCAGGAACTAGAGCTGGTTAAGTTTTTAGGCTTTTAGCAGCAGTTCAGCTGAAATCCATTTGGGTGAGGACACAGAGGCTTCCAGTTTGAGGAAACAAGATCAGTTGAGGAATTGACAAGGTGAGGAAGCTGTGGCTTGTTCTGTTTCTCTGATCTTTTAGCGTTCACCCCAATACCTGGCTCCCGGGTTTGTTTTTATTAATAAGACCTTTTTAAATTCCTGCTACAAACAACAAACAAAAATAAAGCAAAAACAAAAAGAGAAAAATATCATACTAAAAGAAACACACACACACACACACACACACACACACACACACACACACACACACACCATGAAGTCCATTTTGTGTTGACTAACTGCTCCTGAGCCTAAGATGTATCCCATTGGAAAAAACCTGTTTTTCCCTCTTTTAGCCAGTATTCATTTCAAGTAGCTTCTTGGTTAGGAGTGGGACCCTATGCTCACCTCTTCGTGCAGAGAATTTGTCTGGTTTGAACCTATGCACATCCTGTACATGCTGTTAGTCTCTGTAAGCTCATATGTGTATTGTCTCTATTGTGTCTGAAATAATACACTGTTTCCTGGGAGTTATCTTCCACCTATGGCTCTTACAATCTTTATACCTCCTCTTGTGTATAGATCCCTGAGTCCTGAGAGGAGGTGTTTGAACATACCATTTAATGATGAGTGCTCCAAAGTCTCTCACTCTCTGCACATTGTCCAGTTGTGGGTCTCTGTGTTAGTTCCCATCTACTACAAGAAGAACCTTCTACGGTGAGAACTGAGCAATGCATTACTCTTCGGGTATATCAGTGAGTCATTAGAACTCATTTTTTTTTTTTTTTGCTCTTTTCCTTAAACAGAACGATCATAGTAGGTTTTTCCCTCAGTCTCATGGCCTATATAGTCTCAGGGTCTTGGCCACTTTAGCAATGCCAGGCATGAGATCTGTCTAATGGAGGAGGCCTTAAATTCAATCAAAAAGTGATTGGTTACTCCAAATGCTTTCTTTTAAAAAGCTGTATCTATATTAAAGATTTTTCTATTTTTATTTATTATTTATTTATTTATTTATTTATTATTTGTGTGTGCATGTATGTATAAGTGTGTGCTTTCTGTGGTAGCCAGGAAAGGGTGCTAGATTCCCTGAAAGTGGAGTTACAGGCCATTGTAAACCACGAAATGTAGGTGCTGGAACAGAATTCAAGGTCCTTTGAAAGAACTGAAATGTTAACTGCTGAGCCATCTCTGTAGCCTCCTCTATGATAGTTCTACTGTTTTTAAAGATTCTATTTATTAGTTATTTATTTAATAATCTGTGAGTGGTTTGCCTTCATGTATATATTTGTGACATGTGAATGCCTGGTGCCCACAGAGGCCAGTAGAGCATGCTGGATTCCCTGAAACTGGAGTTATAGATAGTTGTGTACTACCACCATGTGGGTGCTGGGAATTGAACTTGGGTCTTCGGCAACAGCAGCAAGTGCTCTTAACCGCTAAGCCATCTCTTGATCCTGTAGACATTCTGTTTTAATGTTCTTTAGAAAGCTGAACACTGTGTCCACAGTGGCTGCACCAATTTATGATCCCCACGGAGGGTATTTTTTGACAGCTGTGCTAACACCTTTGCCTGCCAACACTACCACAACTATCATTTCTGGGTCTTCTGTATTTGTTGGTCTCTTGTGGATTATTTTTCTACTCTGTTGTATATATACTATTTTAGGGCTGATGTTGTTGGGTAATTGATTTTTTTTCTTTACATATTTTGGGAGCTTTGTTCTGGGACCTGACTTTACTGGTAGGAATCAACCGAATTCTCTCATGAATTATACATTTCATCCCGTAGAGGTGGGCACAGAGCAACTTTACCTCTTTCACAATGTCCTGAGAATGTGACAATGCCCTGCTCCAAGTGACACAAATGATCGGCTCCCTGGCTGTGTGTGCCGCAGAGTTTTTCCGCCTTAGACCGAGGAAGTTATTTCCCTGAACTTTCATTTCTCTACTTGCACATATGCATCAAGGTTGGGCCAAAGCCTCAAGGAGACCAGTCCTTCAGAACTGCACATTCATGTTCGGTAGCCCCCTCCTTGTTATTCTGCCCCATGATTTCTGCCTGCTGTCCCCTCCAAATCCTAAGCACTGTTTTCTCCAGTTAGGAAAGTTGCTCTTCTGCATGGTGCCTCCCTCTCTCCCTGGCACCTGGCAGTTCTCCAGGCAGTAAGCTGTTGCTCCTCTCAGTGATCACTTAGTGTTATGTGAGTGTTATGCTACGTGACGTTTGAAAACTTGTTTGATACATTTCTGCTGAATTTTCTAATTGGTTAAGGCAGGAGAGTAAGTTTGGTCCTGTTAGTCTTTAATGGCCTGCAGCAAAGTGGTCCTTTTGCCTTCCAGCAGTACCATGTGCTCCTTCCCCATATCTGAGTGGTTTATCTTGCACATTCTCCGTGTTATTACCCATCGCAGGGTCTTCTTGTGCCTCGTTGTTTTTCTGTCTATGCCTGCTTGGATTCTGTGGAATTCACGGGAGCTTCCTGTCCATCCATTTAATCTCTCCCTTCTTTCATCCTTTCTGTCCTTCCTTCCTGATTGATGCTCTTCTACATGGGAAAATGTAGATTTGGCTAGGGGTTTCTGCACATTGAGGTACCAATAACAAGCATGGCATCTGGCATATTTCTGATCTTCCATTGTTGTTCTTTATTTTGGTTTTAGAAATTATTCTCACATTCACTGGAAACAATTGAGTGAACGAACTTGGATTAAGAGGCAGTAGAATGGGGATAGTAATTCTGGAGACTTTGGGCCTGGGGGAGATGGTTTAGTTGTGAAGCACCCCCCCCCCATGCATGAGGATCTGAGTTAGAGTCCCCAGAACCCACAAATAATGGTTGAATGTTGCGGTGCATGCTTATAGCTTATAGTCACAGTTCTGGAGATACATGGACAGGAAGATTCCTGGAGCTTGCTGGTGAGCCAACCTAGTATAAGTGATGAGCTCCAGGTCAATGAGAGACCATGTCTCAAAGGAAATAGACAGCATCCTGAGAATGATACCCACGGTTGGCCTCTGGGTTCTACATGCATGGGCACACATAGGCACTCACATTAAAAACAACAAGAAGCTGTGGTAAGTCTTATCAGTAGCAGAGGCCATGCCTGAATATTAAAATTTTAAAAAGACCAGTAGGGCTCTGCAGTTAGACTCTTAGTTCAAACCTCACAGCTGCGGCTCTCAGCTCAGCAGCCTGCTGCAAGTTGTTTACCATGCTTTAGCTTCAGGAGCTATGAAAGGTGTCCAACAGTAACGTTTAGTTCTAGTGTTATTTTGAGGGCTGCTGACTTTATACCTAAGAATCATTAGAGCAGGGATATACCACATTGAATCTTCAGTAAACTGTGTTGTTGATTGACCTTTCCTGGGTCTACATGGAATAAACATGAGCCTGCACTGAGCTCCTGTAACTCACCACTTCAAATACAGCTCTCAACACACCATCACTCTTAGCCATTGTTGGTCAGCTCATACATTCAAGGAACACATGAGGGACCTTTTAAAAGATGCCAGATGCCAATGTTGCAATGGTCCTTCCTTGTTGATATTTTTAGAAATTTCAACCAAATTGACGCATACATTTCTAAAAGAAGGGGGAAAAAAGGCATCTGTGCCTTCTGAGTTGATGTTGCTATTGAAAGAAGGTCTAATAGTGTTGTGACCTCTTCCATGAATGTTTCCTCCTTAGGATTTTTTTTTTTTTTTGAGACAAGGTTTTATATATTTCAGGCTGGCCTCAAATCCTTGTCCTTTTGATCTTTGGATCCTCCTTATAAAGTACTCCTTTGTTAAGAGTAGGCAAATACTTTGCCAACTAAGCTCCATCCTTGGGAGTTTGAAGGCACCATTAACTGTAGGAAGTACCACTCTTTGTTAGCTTCCTGGTAGTGCTTTCTTCCTTAGGAAGCAGGGCAGGAGGAAGCCCTCCCTCGTACCTCTGCCTTAGAGGAAGACCTTCCCTTGTCCAAGATGCATAGCCCCAGAGGATCTGGTCCTTCCTTTTTCTCCTAAATAAGCAGTTTTCCCAACAGAGGAAAATGCAAGTTTCTGTTGCCTCTGTCTGTTCTTCTCTCTGACATTTCTAGGGACATGACATTTTGTTCCAAGGGTGATCTTGAAGTGTCTCTGGTTTGTGCTAACAAACTATGCTATGGGACCATGCCCTGCCCTCTACAGAATTCCTACTATGCGACGGGACTATGTCCTCCCCTCTACAGGTGTAGAAATAGCTACTGCAATTGTATGGAAACTTCCCGAAGGTGTGTCATGGTTCATTTTCTCTCATGATTAGTTGCCTTTGGCAACAGGCATGTTCCTTTGGCTTCTTGAGGGATGTTGCAAGTCAAGTGCTGTGGGTTCCTATGATCAGCACCACCCAGGCACTGACCACTGTCAAAAAAAGGCCTCAGAAGTTATACCCAGACACGGATTTTCTGTTACTGTCACTAGTGTCCATTGAAGCCCTCAGACCAGGGGTGTTACCTATGGTCTGACATTTCCTTAGATAAATGACCTTGAGTCATTTGCTGAGACCAGCCACTCAAGGGCAAATATCCAGAGAAGGTGGCACTCAGTCCTTCATTTAGTCCTTTAATGTTTATTTCTTAGGGGTGGGGAGATGCCTCAGTAAGCGGAGTGATTGCCTATGAACTTGAGAAATGACCTTTGGGAACCCAGAGTGGGGTTGTTGTTTGGTTCCTCCATGCAGATGTTGCATTTTGCTAAGTGATGGAAAATCCCCGAGGCCAGGCAGAGAGCGCCCAGGTCAGGCCGGGGGTTTCCGTATATCCTGCCTTCCTATTTCCAGAAGAGTTCTGTGGAAGGGTGTTGGAACCCCCTCTGGATCCAGCAGTTTCCTCTCGACCCCCCATTCAGGGCTAGGTATCTTACCCTTTGACAAAGTTTTTAGTATTTTATGAGATATAAACTTTAAACTGGGGTGAGACTATCTCTCTATCATGGGGAGTTACTCAAGATGTGATAAAAACGTGTTCTGCTTATGGCAAATTTTTGAGCCTTCACAAGGTACATGAAGCTTGCTAGGTGCCTGTTTCTGCTCAGGATTGAAGCTGGCAAAGAGTCAGAGTTGCCTGTTTCTCTCCATGTGGGTGACTTTTATGCATTGAGTTCCCACTGGCTGTCCATAATCTGTTCTCCTCTGGGACTATAATTAGACCAACAAGGGTGACTATTTTAGGACGAATGTGAAGATTCTAGAGGCTGTGTACCCTGCAACTGCACACATTCTACAGTCAGTTAGTCTTCCACCCAGGAAGTGCTGGTGGATCTCTTAACACTTGCTCTTCTTAAAGCACAAAATATAGTTGAGCAAGTCAGAGTGAGGGCATGTTGGTATTTAGTGCTAACTCAAGCTGTCTTAGTCAGACTGGTAGGACAGATGGCGGGCTACAATATTAGTTATCAAACTGCCAGGGCTAATCAGGAAATAGGAGCCCCTTCCACTCAGCTGCTGATAGATCTGCCCTTGCCAATCCTGAGAAACTATAAAGCAAAGAATTAGGATGAATCGAGGGGGACAAAATGAAAATTGTTTATATCTCATTTGTATCCTTTGACATACTCTTACACTAAAATTGATAATATGAAATTATGGAAAGACATAACAGTCATTAGTAGTTTTAGAAGAAGAAGGTGGCTGGGCTGGCTACAACAATTGAAAAATAATTTTTAGATGCATTAGTAAGAAAGCCAGCATTTAGGTCCACTGTTTGAAATGACTGCATCCTGGACGAAGTGGGTTCTGATCTCGAATGTGAGTCAATAGCCCATCTGATCATGTGAGATTACCATCTTTTCTGGCAGCAGCTCACTGGGAAATCTGGGATCAGAGTCCCCCAAAGACTCATGCACTGAAGATCTATTCCCTAGTGAGGCAGTGTGTAGAGTGTCTGGGCCACAAAGACACTAACTTCATCAGTGACTGACCCAGAAAATCTGTTCCCCAGTGAGGCAGTGTGTAGAGGGTCTGGGCCACAAAGACACTAACCTCATCAGTGACTGATCCAGAGGTGAGTCCACAGCAGAAGAGGCCATGGAGGGGTGGGGGACTAAGGGAGCCTTAGCTTGTCTGCTTGTGCACTCTGCAAGGTGGGAAGGCTGTGTGTGTGTGTGTGTGTGTGTGTGTGTGTCCGTGTTGTGTATGTATACAGTGTAAGTACAGGAGAGAAGTTTCCAGTCTGTCTGTGAAGGTTAGCATTTATGGTACTGGTGTTTCTGGTATCTTCTACCTTTAGGATCACTTAAAAAAATCTCCCCAATGCTTCTGCCAGATTTTCCATCCTTAGAGAGGAAGAAAGAAAAGCGTCAATGGCCGAATTCATGCAGGATTTGTGTCTGTGTAAAGGTTATTAGGATGTTGAACCTTTTAAAAGATGTTTAAATTCTTTTGAAGTAAAGCATGACAATTTTTCTAAACTACCCAAGCTGAGAGGTGCTTGTTCATCCCCTACCTTGCTTACTTTCTTCCTTCAGCTTCCCTGAGGACTCTGTCTCTCTGTCTCCAGCCAGCAGTGAAGGTCAGCATGCAACCAACTACTTCCCTGTTCAAGTTCAGAGCCAACTGAGAATTAGGAGTCACAAGATAAAATACATAGACCCAATAGCAGCTTCCCGACTGATGATGCAAGGAATGATCACAGTCTGTGGTAGGATAAGTTTCCTCACATAACTCACCAGAGTTCAAAGCAGGTAATCCCTCAGCAACATCTCTCATGCCCTACATGCTGCCTCTGTGGGAGTGAGTGGTCCTAACTGTAGGTCAGGAAGAAATGGAGTACGCCAGCTTGGTACTGACTTCAAGGGAATTAGTTTCCTTTACTAACTCATTCCTTAAAAAGGTCACTATGATAGCCGGGCGGTGGTGGCGCACGCCTTTAATCCCAGCACTCTGGAGGCAGAGGCAGGCGGATCTTTTTGAGTTCGAGGCCAGCCTTGGCTACCAGTGAGTTCCAGGAAAGGCGCAAAGCTACACAGAGAAACCTTGTCTTGAAAAACCAAAAAAAAAAAAAAAGAAAAAAAAAAAAAAAAAAAAAAAAGAGGTCACTGTGAGAGCTTTCCATCACTATGTATGACAAATTACCCGAGGTAATCAGCTTGGGAAGAGAAAGGGTTTAGTTTGGATTAGTTTCAGAGTTTTGGTCTATGATGGGGCCTGTTTCTCTGGTCCTGTGGCAGCACATCCTTAGGTGAACATGTACTGGAGCCTGTCTGCTCATCTCATGGCTGGTAAATGAGAGAAATGGGAAGAGGCTTCAGTTTTGTGGCTCCTACTGACCATTTTCAATGGCTCCTCAATTCTGTCCATCATGATGGCCATTAAAAGTTTCCACATTCCGACCAGTACCAAGCTGGGGACCAAGCCTTTGACACAAGGGCCTTTGATGGATAGTCGGTTCCAAGTTCCAGCAGTATCTGTTCCCTGTTGCTAAATGAGGCAGGGGACAGAGAAGAATGGCAGGACACTGTGTCCCCTGCAAGTGGCTGTCAGAAAAACATGAGAGGTGGAGAGT
Source organism: Peromyscus maniculatus bairdii (assembly GCF_049852395.1). Lineage (NCBI taxonomy): Eukaryota > Metazoa > Chordata > Mammalia > Rodentia > Cricetidae > Peromyscus > Peromyscus maniculatus. Next base: position 64,380,938 of record NC_134856.1, read on the forward strand.
ATATGTTTTTAGAAGCAAATAGGACTAATTAATCCTTTGGATCAGGACTTGAAGGGTACTTTTGTGATTTCCATGGGACTTGATTTTGCATGTAATTCATGTAGCCATGATATCAGACACATTCTGTCTGAGATGTTACTGTGTGTCTGTTGGCTCAATGTAGTTGTTTATAGGAGCAGTTCATTGGCAGACCTGTCTTGGTGTAGATCTGTGGTGGTATTGTGTTCACCAAAATATTGTGTACCTTAATAAACTTATCTGGGGTCAGAGAACAGACAGCCACTAGATACAAAGGCTAGAAAATGGTGGCACTCACACCTTTAATCCTAGCATTCCAGAGATAGAAATCCCTCTGGATCTCTGTGAGTTCAAGGCCACATTGGAAACAGCCAAGCATGGTGACACGCCTTTAATCCCAGAAAGCCAGCCTTTAATCCCAAGGAGTGGTGGTAGAAAGTAGAAAGATATATAAGGCGTGAGGACCAGAAACTAGAGGCATTTGGCTGGTTAAGCATTCGGCTGGTTAAGCTGAGAGCCATTGGGATGAGGACATAGAAGCATCCAGTCCGAGGAGACAAGACCAGCTGAGGATCCGGCGAGGTGAGATAGCTGTGGCTTATTCTGTCTCTCTGATCTACCAGCATGGACCCCAATAACTCGCCTCGGGTTTGATTTTATTAATAAGAACTTTTAAGATTCATGCTACATCTGGCGCCCAACGTTCGTGTTACGAATTCATGAAAAAGCTGTTTGCCTGTGGCCTTGTGAGCCCCAGCTCAGGCCCAAGCTACACTCAGCCAGTTGTGGTGGAGCACACCGGTAGGATTTGCTGAAAGAGACAGAGGCAGGAAGATCCCAAGTTTGAGGCCGGCCTAGGAGGCTTGGGAGAAGATTTGGCCCAGACTGAGCCACAAACAGTGGTGGGACCATGGAAACAGTGGCTACTGCTCCACGTTGCCAGCTCCTTCTTATCATGTTGGTGACTGCGGTGATGCTGCTACCTGGGACGAAGGGTTTACTGCTGCTGGTTCAGAGAATTGCCAGGACCATCGTGTTACAAGAAAGCATTGGCAAAGGTCAGTTTGGAAAAGTTTGGCAAGACAAATTTTGGTGGGGAAAAATTGCTGTGAAGATTTTCTGTTCTAGGGAAGAATGTTTATGGTTCCGAGAGACAGACATTTATCAGACTGTGATTCCTCCAAACCACAGAGGAGGCAAAAAAAAAAAAAAAAAAAAAATGTCTGCGGGGAAACCATGACCATGCCTAACAGTGACTTTGAAATCTTCAAAAAGATGACAGGATCCTACAATGATGATTCCACATGGACTATGATAAAGCCATTAAGCTGATTAACACCACGGAAAAATCGACTTTGGACTACAAACTGGTCAGGACAATTTCGAGAGGACTAGCTGAGATGATCCAGCCTGACAGACTACTTGAACAAGGACTTGAAACAAGCCCTGAACTTTCCTATTATGCAGAGACTGGACAAATGATACAGGACTTGATGATTAACCCAAAAATTTTCTTTTCAAGATTCCCTAAAGATATCTTCACCCCTAGAAAGCAAAAAGAAAAAGAGAATATAGATATGAGATAGATCATCGAATCTACTCTGAGAAAAAAGATAAAGAAATAGGATAAATAGGTGGATCATTGAATCTACACTGAAGAAAAAGGGGAAGATATAAAAATGACAAAAGGTAGACTACTGAATCTATTATGAAAAGAAAAAAGAGAAAATATGGATACGATAAGGTAAAAAGGGAGATTATGGAATCTACTTTTTAAAAGGAACTACTTGTTTTAAATAAGATAAGTAATGAAAATTTTTTGGTCTGAGTTTATCAGATGTTACTGGACTGGACATTGTTAATATATATAATGGAGTTTTTTATCTGAAAAATGTTAATGGACTAGACATCATTAATGTAATTTTGGCTGTATATATTGTATATGCTTATTGGATAGTTTTTCTTGTATTAGTTATAAGCTTTTTTAATTTTAGACAAAAAGAGAGGAGATGTGGTGGTATTGTGTTCACCAAAATATTGTGTACCTTAATAAACTTATCTGGGGTCAGAGAACAGACAGCCACTAGATACAAAGGCTAGAAAATGGTGGCACTCACACCTTTAATCCTAGCATTCCAGAGATAGAAATCCCTCTGGATCTCTGTGAGTTCAAGGCCACATTGGAAACAGCCAAGCATGGTGACACGCCTTTAATCCCAGAAAGCCAGCCTTTAATCCCAAGGAGTGGTGGTAGAAAGTAGAAAGATATATAAGGCGTGAGGACCAGAAACTAGAGGCATTTGGCTGGTTAAGCATTCGGCTGGTTAAGCTGAGAGCCATTGGGATGAGGACATAGAAGCATCCAGTCCGAGGAGACAAGACCAGCTGAGGATCCGGCGAGGTGAGATAGCTGTGGCTTATTCTGTCTCTCTGATCTACCAGCATGGACCCCAATAACTCGCCTCGGGTTTGATTTTATTAATAAGAACTTTTAAGATTCATGCTACATAGATCACAAATGTTAGTCTCTTGTTTCTGGGAATAAAAAGGTCAACAGACTGAGTTCCCTTCCCGAGCCTAAGAGTAGCCCATAAACCCATATTGAATTCTTGGAGTTTGAGATTGCTTTCCAGGATATGCACTGGGTGGAATTTCAGATTAGTGAGAACCAAGATTGTTCACCAGTGTGAACAATGAGGACAGTGTTCCCAGCAACGTGAAACTTTCACTGCCAGCTGGACTCCAAGGACAGCCTTTCCAGGCTGCATGTAACGTCCTTCTGAGATCTCCTTCTGTAGCCACAGTAGCAGCAGGTACTGAAAGCATCCTTTTTGATGGTGTAAGGATTATGGTGGGAGTCAGTGTCCAGAAACCAAGCTTCCAGGGGTGGGCAAGAGAGAATGAGAAACACTACAAACTAACGAAGCTACCAAGGGGACAGGCAGAATCCAAGAAGACTCGAGGTCACATCCTAAGGAGATGTAGCTACTTCAGTTGTTTCCTGTTGTTGTGATGAAACACCATGGTGAAAAGTGACTTTAGGAAGAAAGCGTTGATTTCGGTTTATGGTTCCAGTGGGCGAGTCTATCATGACACAGGAGCCATGGACAAGGGGCCGGACAAGGAAGCTGAGAAAGTCAAGTGGAGGAGAGCAAAGCTATAAATTCTCTACACCCACCTGGTAAAACACTTCCTCCAGCACGGCTCCACCTCCTAAAGGTTCCGTTACCTCCCCAAACTGTGACTCTAACTGGTGACCAGGTGATCAATTGCACAAGCCTATGGGAGGAAACATTTCTCATTCAAAACAACACAGTGGCTTTGTTGGGGAGTACTTGCTTAGCATGTCCAAAAGCCCCAGTTTCAATCCCCAGCACCCATAAACTGTGTGCAGTGGTGCATGTCTGTAATCTGTGTGTTTAGGAAATACAGAAAGGAAGATAAGATGTCCAAGGTTATCCTCAGCTACAGAGAAAGTTTGAAGCTAGCCTGGGCTACATGAGGCTCTGTAAAAACAGAGAGGAAGGAAGGAAGGAAGGAAGGAAGGAAGGAAGGAAGGAAGGAAGGAAGGAAGGAAGGAAGGAAGGAAGGAAGGAAGGAAGAAAATTACTCTGGTCTGTTCCCATGGGAAGCAACAGCCACGTGTGTAGAATCCAAGGTTGACTACCATTCTCTTATGTGAGGCTACAAGAGGGCAACTTGTTATCAGCAGGACTGCATATGCTCACACACATTGCCCCTGGGGTCTAGAGGAAAAAGTGTTAAAGTCTATTAAAAGTGTTCCGATTCAAGGTCAGGATTTGAGTTTCTTCTATTAATTGATGAAAATGTGCCAGGCTCTGTCAGAAACCATTTCTTTATCCCGGCTCTAAATGGAGAGAGGTGTTAACTGGGGAGCTGGGCTACTATTCTTAGTAATAATCCAGTCTCCACCTGCTGTGCTGACATGCTAATTTCTTACTCAGCGTTTGAGGAATACTTTCACTGCAATTAAAAGTTCTGTAAGTGTGAGGTGTTCTGTAGAGAACAAGGTAAAAAGTAGGTGTTTGCATCCCACACCTTCCCCTGGAATATGTGACACCTGACTACACTGGAGAATAAAGAGGCCAGGGGCTGGAGGTGTGGCTTGCTCAGCATGCACCAAACCCTGGGTTCTATCTCCAGCCAGGTATAAATGGGGTGTGGTAGTACATGCCTATAATCCTGCACTTGAGAGGTAGAGGCAGGAGGCTCAGAAGTTCAAAGTGATTATTGACAACGTAGGCAGTAAGAGGCTGGGCTAGATACATGAGACCCTCTCTTAAAAGAAAAAAAGAAGGAAAGAATATTGCAAGCCCAGAAGACCAAGGCTCACATGAACCGAAATCACAGGGAGAAAGCTCATATGGTAAAGAATGAGAGGCTGCAAGGTAGGGCCCTCTCCATTACTGAGGATCTCAAAGCCCAGCTCAGAGAGAGTCACACTGGTTTTCTGAGCATCCAGACTCAGCACCCCCATCCCAACCCACCCCCATCCAAAGATGGGGCATTATTCTCAAGCTTTATTTAGTTAAATAGCATCTGATTTGTAGGGAAGAAATAGACCCCATTTGAAAGCATTATTAGATTACCTACTTTAACGCGCCATCTTTGATGCAGAATGTAAAGGAAGTAGGCACCGGTGACCCAAGCTGTACAGTGGGGTGGATAAGCCCAGTAACACACAAAGCTTCCTTCTTGTTTCTGGAGAGAATATGGATATCAACAAACTTAGCTTGTGTGTGTGTGTGTGTGTGTGTGTGTGTGTGTGTGGTGTGTGTGGTGTGTGTGTGTGTGTGTGGTGTGTGTGTGTGTGTGTGTGTGTGTGTGTGTGTGTGTGTTTTAAGAGCAACCATTACAAAAACAGTATCAACAACAACAACAACAAAACTACACCAAAGTATCACCCACCCTAGTGAGAAAGCCTGTCACCAAAGATAAAGCTAAGTGCTGCTGAGGAGACAAGGGGCATCTTGCCTGCACAGGAGGGCATATCAGCAGGGCAACCACTATGAGACAGTGTGGAGGCTGCTCAAAGATGAAAAGCAGGGACTGAGGAGATAAAGTTTTAATTCACGAACTTGCCTTGAAAACCTGAAGGCCTGAGCTCAATCCCCAGGACCTACATTAAAAAAGCCAGGTGTGAGCCGAGCGGTGGTGGCCTCATGCCTTTAATCCCAGCACTCAGGAGGCAGAGGTAGGTGGATCTCTGTGAGTTCCAGGCACAAAGCTACACAGAGAAACCCTGTCTCAAAAAACAAAAACAAAAACAAAAAACAAAACAAAACAAAACAAAAAGCCAAGTGTGGTAGCCCACCCTTATAATCGCAGTGCTGAGGAGGTGGCGGCAGCAGCAGCATCCTGGGGTTCTCTGGCCAACCAGTTTAGCTTACTTGGTGGTTTCCAGATTCTCAAAAAGAGATGGACATTGTTCCTGAGGAAGAAGACCAGAGGTTGTCCTCTGGCTTTCAAACATGTTCACATACATCTCTCTCTCTCTCTCTCTCTCTCTCTCTCTCTCTCTCTCTCCTCTCTCTCCCTCTCCCCCCTCTCATACACACACACACACACACACACACACACACACACACACACACACACACACACACACACGTGCGCGCGCGCGCTCATGTGTGCACAAGTACAATTATAGACAGAATTACTTTGTGATGTCTCATTCCTGGAATTCATCTAGAAAGGCTATGGAATTAGTATACTGAGGAGACATCCACCTTCCCATGCTTGTTGAAGAATTAGCACAATAAACAAGAAATGGAAATGTCGAACAGCCATTAGTGGAAGAATGAATGGAAAACCAATGATACCTTTAGACCATGGGATACTGCTGAGCCACAGGGAAGGGTGGGGCCTGTCATTGCGGTGACATAGACGGACTGGTGGACACTATGCACAGTTGCTACTCAGAAGCTGACAGTAGAATCATGGCTGAGAGAAGCCAGAAGAACAAAGGAAGTAGGTCAGTGGGTTACTGAGTTACTCTGAAGGAAGACCAAGAATTCCCATTGTCGGGGCTAGAGCGATGACTCGGTGGTTAAGAATATTTACTCTTCCTATAGAGAACCTGGGTTCAGCTCCCAGTGTCCAGCAGGTTGGTTCAAAAGTGTGTAACTCCAGTTCCAGGGTATCCACAACCTCTTCTGGTCCCTCTAGACACCATGTGGTACACATACATGTAGGTGAGACACTCACACACATACACTAGAAATAAATAAATCTTTAAGGAAAAGATATTTAGAAGTACTGTAGATATCAACGGTGTGCTGCATATTTTAAAAAGGATTTTGAAGGTCTTCTCTGTAAAGAATGTTTGACTATAGACATGCTAAACCCATGGTAAACATTATACAATGCATATATGTGCTCGAGCATTATATCATAACCCTTCAGTGTGTATGTTTGTGTTTCTATGTATCAATTGTAAAATTAAAGATTTTTAAAAATTTAATTTTTAAATCTTAAGAAATTTAAGATTTTTTAATTTAAAAAAATTTAAGAAATTAAAAAAAAATTGTAATGGGGACCTTGTACTTGGAATGCTAAGGCAGAATTGTGTGAGTTCAACATCAGCCTACAGAGTGAAACCCTACCTCAAAATAAAACAAAGACCAAAGTGAAAGAAAAATGGGGGAAAAAGAAAGTGATCCAAGGCAGCTAAACATAAGAATATAAAAACAAAAATTAAAAAAAAAAGAGGGTCTGGAGAAGTGGCTCAGTGGTTAAGAGCACTGGCTGCTCTTCCAGAGGTCCCAGGTTCAATTCCCAGCATTTACATAGTGGCTCATAACCATCCATAACTCCAGTTCCAGGGGCTCTGACGCCTTCTTCTGGTCCCCATCAGCACCGGGAACACACATGGTGTATAGACATACATGTAGGCAAAACACTCATATACATAAAATAAAGTAAAAATATTGAAAAGTAGAAATAAACAGAACTGTCAAGAATAAATAGAAAATATTAAATGCAGAAGTTAAAATGTAACATTAATCTTAAATAAAGTAAATGAGTTCAACTCTGATAGTAGAAATAGGGCTCCCAGAGAACAATCAAAACACCACAAACCTCTAATATTACAGTTTCCCTGTCAAGAAAATGACATTCCTCTGTTGTGTGTGTGTGTGTGTGTGTGTGTGTGTGTGTGTGTGTGTGTGTAGTAGTAGTAGTAGTAGTAGTAGTAGTAGTAGCAGCAGCAGCAGCACTGAGTTAGAACTCAACAGTCGTGTTTATGCTAGACAAGTATACCACACCTGGGCTAGACCCCCCCAAGCCTAATAGTCTTGTGCACTGATCTATAAGCACCAGTCTTGAACACATATTAAGATATTGAATCCTGCCGGGCAGTGGTGGTGCACACCTTTAATCCCAGCACTCTGGAGGCAGAGTCACGCAGATCTCTGTGAGTTCGAGGCCAGCCTAGCTACCAAGGGAGTCCCAGGAAAGGCTCAAAGCTACACAGAGAAACCCTGTCTTGAAAAACCAAAAACCAACCAACCAAACAAACAAAAACCACCCCAAAAAAGATATTGAATCCTATTGTATTAAAAGGACAATTTTACTGGTCATGATGTATTTAATTTATAAATACAAGGGTGGATCAACATTAGATACTATATTATGGTGACTAATTGTATCAAATAAATTAAAGAAAGCGTCACAATCAACCATAAAAGACTTAGTTTTTTTCCTCTTCAGACACAGCACTTCCCTTTCATGTTGATTTCTGGGAGCACTTTATATATTTTGGAACACAGTTCTATCTCTCCTCTGCTACTTATATGGAAAACGCTTCCTGTTTTTGGATTTGTTCTGTATTTTGAGAAATTTAGAATGTAATTTTGATGTTGTCATGCTATCAATACTGTATTTTAAAATCATATGTTGTAGAAGACAAGCTTTGCTTTTATTAGGACTTCAAAGTTCTTCTATAGTTTGCTTGTGATGCATTGCTGTTTGTAATGGGAAAACTTGGTACATCTATGCATTCACAAGACAGGATTCTCCCATGAGTCAGATGAGAAGGTAGAGCTGTGTGGAAGGTGCAGGAAGAGCTCCAAGGTAGGTCTGATAAGTCCTGAAAGCGAATCAAAGACTAAAACTCAACAGCTAACCGTGCATGGTGGTGCACACCTTTAATCACGGTACTCCTAAGGCAGAGGCAGGCAGATCTCTGTGAGTTCAAGGCGAGTCTGGTCTACATAGTGAGTTCCAGGACAGTCAGGGCTACATCGAAAGACCATGTCTCAAAACAAACAGAAGGCCCCCAGAAAACTCCAACCTGAATGGCCTATTTTTGGGCTCTAAGGCGTGCATACGCACAGGGGATGCATTGCAGATAAGGCGTGCATGTGCACAGGGGGTGCACTGCAGGTCACTGCATGCAGTGATGCTGTCCTCTAAAGCGGTGTTGCACCAGAGTCCCTCTGACTGGCACGATTTGAAATGAAGTCGTCCATAAGAATCATTCCAATGAGGCAGCAGGGTGGGCAGGCTTCTTTTCACCTTGGCGATTCTTCAGAGCCTGCCCTTCCTTGAGCGCAGAACTGGAGAACAGACTGGACTGTAGTAGGAAGGCTGGGAAATCCCAGGCCATGAAGCGGCATAACAGATAGATGCCATTAACCTGGTGCAACCTGAGGCAACCAGCATAGGACAGGAAGCAGATAGCCCAAGAGACTTGGGTTCAAATCCTGCCTCCACCTAAGTCCAAACACCCCTCTTCCTTTAGGAGGGGACAAAGTTGTGCCTTTGGTGCAGGCTGGCTGCATGTGAGCCATCAGGGTATCTGGTTACTTCTGACTTTAAATCATCAAGCAGAGGTTGCTAGGGTTCTTTCTGGCTCTGATGTTTGATGGGTCATTTGAAGCTGGGGGTGGCAGTGGCTGGTGGAAGATCAGCATTTTGGCCTTTGTGTCAGGTAGGGGAAGAACATTTACTATGGTAGCTTCTTACTCAGGCTTGTTAGATTAGATTAATTATGTGCTGTGGATTAAACTGGATTTTAATTATAGGCTCAAATAAGACCCTGGTGTGATTCATCCAAGGTAATGTTAAGACTTTATTTTTTTTTTTTTTATTTTTTGAATAGTTCTGACAGAAAGAGGGGAAGGAACATGAAAAGGTATAAATAGCCACAGCTGGTTTAATTACAGCTAGGAGGAGATCAGAGGGAGGAAAAGAAGCAAGGTGGAAGCCCCCATGATATGCTAATTAGAAATTTTCATATGCATTGGTTCGCAACAGCAGTACAAATCTACGTGAGTTATTTTTACAAAGACCTTGAGGAGGCAAATCCTCTGTTCTGTGAACCTCGACTGTCTGAAGAGAGCACTTCTCCACACAGCTCTGGCGAGGGGAGCACATGACTTCTGGCACCTCCTGTGGTCTGAGCTTTGCCACCCCGGCCACAGAAGCAGAGGTGCTGATGAAGGGCACCACAAGGAGGGTCACGTGGGGAGTCAGGGCAGGAAGGTGGCAGTGACTGTGATCCAACCCGTGGGCCATTTCCTCCGGCAACTATTGTAAGCTGATAGTGGGGATGGGGGCTGGGGGGTGGCAGTGTGTGGGGGGGGCTATGTGAGCCTCAAAGTGTCACTTCCACCAGCCCTGCAGAGTTCTCTTGATCCTCCTGTGACTAGCCTTACTCAACATAGCTTTCCTAGGCCTGTTTGCCTACACCGCTTTAAGCTGTGGGAAGGCATCTATCAGGTCAGCCTTCACACCTTAGCCCAATACTACAAATGTTAGCTGTAGATGAGGATAACCTTGAACTTCTGACCCTCCTGTCTCTCTTCCCTAAGTGCTGCTAGGGTAGGTAGGCACCCCTGTGGTGGTTTGAATGAAGATAGCCCCCATAGAGTCACAGGGAGTGGCACTATTGGGAGGCGTGGCCTTGTGGGAGTAGGTGTGGCCTTGGAGGAAGTGCGTCACTAGGGCTGGGCTTTGGAGTTTCAGAAGTCCAAGCTGGGGCCCAGTGTTGCTCTCTCTTCCTGCTGCCTGTCGATCCAGATGTAGAACTCTCAGCTACCTCTCCTGGACGATGTTGACCCGCACACCATGACAATAAACCTGGGATAAACCTCTTAGCTTTAAGCCAACTCCAATGAAATGTTTTCCTTTATACGAGTTTTCTTGGTCATGGTGTTTCTTCAGAGCAATAAAACCCTAAGGCAACCACCACCCTGGGCAGCTTTGTGTAGTGTAGGGATGAAACCCATGGATTTCATGTACACGACCAACTGAGCTACAACCCAACCCTCACAGTCTGATTTTTTTCCCAAACCTCAAAGAGGAGGAATTAAGAGCTGAACGTGGCTCAGACCGAGGTCACTGACTCTTAACTTTGAACACCTCTCAGCCCCAGTAAATCCTTCCTTCTGTCTACCAGTCCCACAAGATACATTTTACTCTCCCTGTTCTCCAGGGAGAGATGGATCTTCATCCCCTTGAGTACCAGCACCAGTACAACTGTTTACAGAGGCAGCTAGATTACCTCCCGCCCTTGGTAAGGCTCAGCTACATCGCTTATGGGTCTGTTTTTCCCATTAGCCAGAGAGCTATAGAGTTACAACCCTCTGTGCAGATTACATCTTGAAGCTGGTCCTCAGTTGGAGCCTGATTAATTTCTTTAGCCCTGATAGTTGTCCAAGTTCAAGTCAGGGATTTTCAGTTTCATGAAGAACGCTAGCTGGTTCCTCCATTCGGGGGATTGATTGATTGGGGCAGCGTCCAAGGCAAGTCTTCTGGCTCAAGATTGATGTGAATTCCGCTTCAGATGCTCCCCCTGGAAGCACAAACCTTGCTGGACTCAAGCGAGGAGTGACAAGTTCTGCCTTTTTCTCTTCTTAACTCTTCTTCACAGCCATTTCAGCCCCTTCTCTCAGCTTGTAAGAAAGCTAGTGACGAGACTCTGACCTTGAATTGGGGGCAGACTGAAGGCTATTCAGCTCCTTCCCCGGCCAATGCAGTATTAAACAGCTTAGAAAATACCACGTCAACTCAGATTTCCCTTTTAGCAGCAAATATCAGCTCAGAAGACTCTGGAAGCATCCAGAACCTTAGCACATTGTTTTACAATTAGCTTTTACCTCCCTCCTGAGCTGGCAGGCATGTTCCCCACTCTTTGCTCTAAGCTGGAAGATTTTCTCCTTGCTTGAGTATAATTTTCTAAGGAAGGGATTAGACTTTTACCCTTATGTTTTTTGCTCTGCAGTGAGCGTGATTTTTCCATTTAAGGGAATTGGATTGTTTGTGAATCATTTCACACATCAATGAAAATTAAAAAAAAAATGAAAGATCACATTTCAACTCCAACTCCATATTTCTACTGTCAAGTCACCTAATAGCAAATTTCATCCTCCAAAATCCTCCAATACTTAATATCTACTTAAATGGCAATCTGGTCTCATTTCTGCTGCCTGTTACTCCGGGTGAAACCAGGAGTGTTAAAGGGAAGGACAGTGTGCCAGTCGGGAATCAAGTTCGGGTCGCAATGGACAACCGCCACAGTTATTCTGTGAGAGGAGCATGTGACTAAGGCCTTGGCTAGTTCCCTTGAGCCCACCGTCTCACCTCAGCCTCAGCAGGCCTGAGAGGCAAGCACTGCAATTGGCACTAACACTTGACAGGGATTCCAAGTTAGAGCATTGAGAAGAGAGATGGACCAGACTCTATTTCTCTGCAGAGGAGTATAGAACCCAAGTTAAGTTTATAGATAGGCAGAGAGTGGTTGACTCCTACCTACCTCCCTGTCCTACCTTCTTTCCTTCCCCCACCTTCTCTCTTTCCCACAGATTCTCATGTATCTGAGGCTGGCCTCAAACTTTCTGTAACCAAGGATGACCTGTACTCCTGATCCTCCAACCTCTACCCTCCTCCCATACAAATGCTAGGATTATAGGACTGTAGAAACCATACCTGGTGTATGCGGTTCTGGGGATCAAACCCAAGGCTTTGTGCATACTTGGCAATCAATCTATCAACTGAGCCATATGACCTGCCCCCTGGATTTTTTTAAAAGATATAATCAGCACTGTTCTCAGCTCTGTATGTTGGGGTGGTATACATGTGTGTATAAAATGGAGGGCGGGGCTTGCGTGCCTGCTCATATGCATGTGGCCAGGGGTCAATATTGGTGTCTGCTTCACTCATGCTCCACCTTATATTTTGAGGCTAGCATGCCCCCAGGATGTTCTTGTTACAGCCTCCCAGCACTGGTCTTATAGTATGGTACTGCCACATCTGGATTTTTGTGAGTCCTGAGTTAGGGAGCTTGCAGAGTGTGTACTTTACCTTTGAGACCCATCCCCAGCTCTGTTCTTCTCATCTTAGCATTTCTTTTCATTTAAATTCTAGAATGTTTGTGAATACTCATACTCTATCAATGGATAAGTAGTTGTTTTAGCAGAAAAAGAATTTAAGATTGACCTTGAGCAATAGTGAGGTTATGGAATGACTAGTTATGATAGCCACCCCAGGTATGGCTGGGGTGAACTCAGCCTACTCAACTGACTTTCTGGAAACATAGCAGTTTTCTTTTCATTCATTAAAGATGTTGCAGTGGGTTGCCTATGGTCAGCGCTGTTATTTTAGAGATGTAATTGGCACTGTTCCTGTCTCTGTATGTTGGGGTGGTATACATGTGTGTATATACCGGGGGATGTCGTAGTGGACATTTATTTGGGTTTGGGCCTTTTGGTTTGATAATAGATAAGCCAGGTCCCAGTAGAAACAAGACGACAAGACACATAACTTCTCTCCTTGTGTTGTACTGCCTCCCCACCCTCACCCCACCCCCACCAGTAACTTAGGCTACTGTGAGGCAATCTGTGGATTCCCTACAGTGGCGAGAATACAAGAGAGGCTATACCAACATGGGGAGCCATGCCAGGCTTCTTGGGGGCAAAATGGGGGGGGGTGTTTCTGGACTGCCACCTCCCTCTGTCTTTACCAGTATACTTAGAGTCTTCTCCAGACTTTAAGAAGGTTTTGGGAACTCCTATGATCTGATAAAAATAGGAGACAGTCGGAACATACAGGGACACTTTCATATTCTGTATCATAAGGACCAACATGCACTCCATGTTCCTTTCTCGCAGAAAGAAACCAGCATGTGCATGTTATTACCAGCTTAGCATCTCTATGGTTCTGTCTTAATCCCTTTCCCCAGCCCACACACCCCTGGAGGATTACAAGGGCTGATGCCAGCAGAAGCTAAGTAAACTGCATTTCAACAAATGCCTGAGTGCAGACACACCCAGAATGAGGGGAGGAAGGGATGAAAAGCAGCAGCAGCAACAAAAACATGGCTGACCACCTATCTAGAGGGGCGAGACTGAACCCCAGAACGACTGGACACCTTTGTCCCCACCCCTTTCTCCCTGTGTAATTCCTGGCTAGAGATGAAATGGAAGGCAGAGTGTTACGGTGTAACGCGGCTGTCTTCTCACGCCAGCTTTGAGCACATTTTAAAGATTTCATCTCCTTCTGCTCATCGGCGTCTGTGCCAGGCAGCATCAAACTCCAGGACTGTAGCTACATTGTATGAGTCGGGACTTTGCGGGCAATCTGGATCCTGGGTGTGTGCATGGAGCCACACACATGCATGAATTGATCACAAGGAACTGACCCAATTGATTGCAGAGACTGGGAAGTGCCACAACACCATGGCTCTGGGAATAGAAGCCTGATGGTCTAGTTCCGAGAGGGTGAGAGAGAAAAGGCTGTCTATGCTGTTCTCTTGTGTGAGTCAAGCGATGCACATGCTCCGTGGGTAGCAGGCTACCTTTGCATTGATAGATCCACACTGTGATGGAGCTGTATCCTGTGGAAGCAGTAGATCATCTGTGAGGACATCCTCATGAGATCCAGCCCTTATGTTTCCTTGTGGAGGTGTAATGGTCGATCTTTATTGTCAGCTTGACCATGAAAAATCTCTGGTCTTGTCTGTGAGGGTGTTTCTAGTTTTAGGTTAATCAGATGGGGAAATCCATGCCAAAAGCAGGTGGCAGTATACTATGATCTCGAGCTCAGACTGAATGGGAAGGAAACAGCTACCTGAGGGCCAGCATTCATCTCGCTACTTTATGATTTCAGAGACAATGTGGCCAGCTGCTTCATCCTCCTGCCGCCATGTCTTTGGTGCCATGATGGGCTGTACCCTCAGACTGGGAGCCCAAGTAAGCCCTTCCTTTTAGGTGTTCTGTTACATTAACTAGCCAAGTAATTAACACATTTAGAGAGGTAGAGAGCCTCATGGAGTTCTGAGGTCCAGAAGACTCATGAGGTCCCATCAGCAGAGGCCCTTAGATTCCAGTTGCCGCTATAGAAGCTATGAAAAACAAAACAAAAACAAAAACCTGAGGAGGTACAACCTGCGAGTGTCTTAGCTACCTGAGAATTGTGCATGCTTCTGAAACCCAAATTAACCTAGTGATTTACAAAACTGGACTTAGAATGTATATAATTTTGGTATGGGGGTATCTGTTGGTCCTTCTCTACTTGTAGTGAAGAAGAGATGTTTTTAATTTTTCCCCAAGAAAGTCACACAACAAAATTATAAACATCCAGTCTGACACACCCAGGTGTTTAGGTAAATATCTGAACACCTTGAGATCCAGCCAAGCTGACATTCAAACATTAAGCCATGAGTACTTTCTAACTCATCAGGAGCTCTGGTGTGTGTGTGTGAGTTTGTGTGTGTGTGTGTGTGTGTGTGTGTTCCATGACCCTGTTAAGAAATGAATGATGAGAGCTAGGCAGTGGTGGCACACACCTTTAATTCCAGCATTGGGAGGCAGGGGCAGGCAGATCTCTGTGAGTTCCAGGTTAGCCTGGTCTACAGAACATGTTCCAGGACAGCTAGGACTGTTACACTGAGAAATCCTGTCTCAACACACCAGAGAGGAAGAGAGAGAGAGAGAGAGAGAGAGAGAGAGAGAGAGAGAGAGAGAGAGAGAGAGAGAGAGAGAGAGAGAGAGAGAGAGAGGCATTCTAAAAAGTAACAGATTTTCACACATACTCCATTTTGGCTGATTCTCACCACCTCATTCCTTCCATCTCCTGCCCCCCTTACCCTACAGCACCCCTTTGCCAGAATTCCCCTCACATTTTTATACTGCATGTATTCTATTCTCCTCTCTTTCTTCCTCCCTTATAATTCCACCCCCTTCCCATGAGACCCTTTCAAGTTTCTTTTCCTCTATACGAATACACTCCTATAGTGTACATGAATACGTTTTGTCTATTCATTTATGAGTGTATGGGTGTAGGAATGCATGCGCTACCACACATGTATGGAGGTCACAGGCGGAACCACACCTGTGGTTCCAGGTATTGAACTCAAGACCTCAGGCTTGGTGACAAGCACCTTTACCTCCAATGCCACGTCTTCTGCCCCTGTAATGTAAACTGTGTTAGCAAACTGTCAAGTGCTGTTGGTGTTTGTTGAAAGTAGAATCTAGGAGTGGAAATGGCCATCTCATCCCAGACTCCAACATATTTGTTTCAAGTTCTCCCCAAAGCTCCCTGTCTTGGGCAGGCAGGCACTCCTTCACTGTAACAGGGAAGACCAGAAACACCAAGCGGCTTAAGGATTGCTCTGGCTATTCTTACATCAACTTGACACAGCTAGAGTTATCTGAAAGGAAGGAATTTCAATTAAGAAAATGCCCCCATATGATCCAGTTGTAAGGCGTTTTCTTAATTAGTGACTGGTGAGGGAGATCCCAGCCCACTGTGGGTGGTGCCATCCCTCAGTCCTGGGTTCTATAAGAAAGCAGGCTGAGCAAGCCATGAGGAGCAAGACAGTAAGCAGCACCCCATCATGGCCCCTGTATCAGCTGCTGCCTCCAGGTTCCTGTCCTGTTTGAGTTTCTATCCTGATTTCATTCGATGATGAGCTGTTATGTAGAAGTGTAAGAGGAACAAAACCTTTCCTCCCCAAGTTGCTTTGGTTATGGTGTTTTATCATAGCAATAGTAACCCTGACTAAGGTAAGGGTATTAGAAGTGCTACACCTTGAGAAGAGGGAGATGGTGAACAACTTCTAACAAAGAAATGATTGTTTATCATGTTTATAAAAATGCCTGCAGTGGGAATGAGTTGGAGGAAGTTCACGCAAGGAGAGAATCCTACCCACTTGGAACTCTCTCATTCAGAGACTGCAGCATACCCTCAGCAGGGCTCTTCCAGTCTCTGTAGGGTATGGCCAGGGCCTTAGGATGTTCCACTATCTATCCAGGTCTTCCATCTGCTTCTTGATATTGTTTTGTTTTTGCTTGCTACAAACTTAATAAACTCACTGAGTGCTGCTACTGTAGGTCATTTCCATAGGGAACAATTTCCACCCAGATGTCAGATTAACAGTTTAGAGGCTGGGGTCTCCATATAAGAGCCAACGCACAGCATGTTTGTATGGCCCTGGGTTTTTCTGCTCACCATAGTATTTTCTGGTTTCATCCATTTACCTGCAAATTTCATTTTTTAAAAGCCGAATAAAAGTCATACGCATGTACATACACTCATTAGTTCCTTATCCACTCATCTGTCAGTGGACATATAGAATGATTGCATTTCCTAGCTGTTCTAGAAAGGGCAGTGTGGTGGCTAAGTTAAAATGTCCCCCATAGGCTCGGGCTTTTGAACCCTTGGTCCCCAGGTGGTGGTGCTGTTTGGGGAGGTGGTACAGCCCTATCAGGGGAAGGACATCACTGGGGGGGGGGGGTCTTTGAGAGTTCACTGCCCCACTCTACTTCCAGTTGTTCTCTTTGCTTCACACTGTCAGTACATCTCACAGCTTCCTGCTGCGGCCACCTGCTGCCCTGCCTCCCCACCACTTACGGACTCTCCCTCTGGAAGAGCAAGCCAGAATAAACTCTTTCCTCCATAAACTGCTTTTAGTCACAGTAACAAAAAATCACTAATGCAGAAGTGATAAACATGGATGTGCAAATATGGAATAATGTAATACACAGCCCTTTGCAAATATTCCCACGGGTGGTATAGCTGAGTCATATGATAGATCTATTTCTAGCTTTCTTTGAGAAACCACTACACTGATTTCCATAGTGGCCGCACCAGTTTATACTCCACCAACAGTGATTAATGACTCCTCTTATAAAAAAAAATACAAAACACTTTACATAAATTAATGAAATAGAAAAGGCATATATAATTCAACCATCCTAATATTATTATGATCAAGTTTGTGAAATTTTAAGATTCTTTAACCTCTATACATTTCCACACTTATTCTCATATCTCAGTTTTCAAAGGTGCCCTTAATAATCACAAGTCTTCCGGGAATGAAGTTGGTCACAAGGACCTGGGAATCTGAATGAAGTAAGTTTAATTCTGGAGAGCCAGACATGTGCCAATCACTGTGGTTCTCCTCTAAAACATCAGCCAGCTTCAGAAAACCCTGGGGGCTGATCTCAGTTTGTAGAGTGCTTGCACTGTGCACGGAACCCTGAACTTTATACCAAACACTGCACAACCCTAGCATGGTGGTGGTGGACATCTGTAATCAGCACTTAGGAGGTGGAGGGAGGAGGATCAGGAGGTTAAGGTCATCCTCAGCTACATAGCGAGTTCAAGGCCAGCCTGGGCTACATAGGACTCTGTCAAAAAAAAATAATAATAAAATGAAAATCTCTTGAGGAATCGGAGTGAGTAGTTACTGATTTTAGATGCTGGGGAGATGAAAGTAGCCCTCGGGCGAGGCTCCCTCAGATCAAGGCAGGTGTGCTGGCTTGTGACCTTGGCTGAAGGTCAAGGGCCAGCGACTCCCCTAGGCTCTGGGAAGGGGCAGTGGCTGGACTGAGGAGGCACAGAGTGCCCCCTCCCCGGGAGATCAAATGCTACCTACTGTAAGCAACAAATGAGCCAGAAGCCATGCCCCTGCTGCCGACAGCTCCTCACCCCTGGCCTCCACTGTAGACTTTGAGACTTGTGATCTTGGGAAACCTGTAATTTATGGGATTCCTTTGAAGAGATCTCTTTGAATAATGCATACTCTGCCCATGTCTATCAAACAATTCTATCCTTCCATGTGGGCATGACCAGGAGGACAGGAGGCCTTGGGCTCCTACTAGACTTGAAGAAGGGTTACTGTCTCTTCATAATTACCTGATGTCACTGGCAAGAGCTCTACCCCGGACCCACAAAAGACTGTGTCTCCCCATGTCACCTTGCCTTAACCACATGCTACTAAGTTAAAAAAAAAATTCTGTCTTTTAACACTGACAGCAATTATATTCATTTCCCCACAAAGAGTAATAGATTCTGCCGAACGTGCTTATTTCTCAAAGTTCACTGACTATGCAGGAAGTACTCTAGCCTGCAGGTGGGTGGTGCCCTCAACCAGACGAGCTGAGTGCAGGCAAATCAGCCACTTGTCCCCTGGGACTGACCTCCCCATGGTCCCAGGGGCCATCTCATTGTTGCAAGTAAGGATGCCTCTGCCAGAACCTTGGCCTCTAACCCTTGTCCTAATTTATGGAGGTGAAGCTTGAAAGTGGAGCTATTTTTACTTTTGGGCACAATGGCAGTCAGCAGCACACGGAGAAGGCGTGTGCAGGGCAGCACAGATCATGAGGGATGTGAGCGCGCGCTTCTCTCTCTCTGCGAGCTTGTCCACAGCACAAGAGGGATGGGAGTGCTCACCTCTGTTCCAGTCCCCAGCTTTGCTTCCCATGTGCCTCCTGCTCAGGTGAGGTGCTTAGGCCTCAGGGTGTGCAGCTCTGTTTCATTCAGGACATTGTTCTAAATTTCCCACTGTGACAGGGCCATGGCTGCAAAGCAAAAGGTCCACGCTGGGCTCACCTTGAAGGCCTCACACTATCTGCACGGGCAGAACATCATCATTTGGGGGCACAGGAAGTCACTGTGAAATGATGGTCTGGCATCTTTGTTCACATGTAATTGGAGAGTGGCAGCTCAGAACTAGAATTCTGGCCTCCAGTTTTAATGATGGGTGTCCGAAATGGGGGTATCTATCCATGCACACCTTGAAAGGAGGAGGAAGAAGGCCATGAAGTGGGAAGGTGGGGGTACGGATGCCTCCTGGGCTCCTTCAGCAGGTCCAACCACTAGGATAGCACTGGCGTCCACAGAGGCCAAGTGGGGCCAAGCACAGGGATACTCCCATGTCCCGTCCATGCCTGGTTATCCCCAAGGCTCTAGACCATACTTATATGAGTGTGGTTAGCCTGCAACTAAAACTCACTGGCCTGAACTCACCTGCAGGGGGACAGAGTAAACAACGGAACTAAACTCAGGTGTCCTCACTTTGTGGGTGTGCACTGGAATGACTCAGAATGAGGCGTTTCCTATCTTAGTAGCTGTCATTTTGAGAACTTTCTCACTAACCATGTTGAGAGAGCTAACTTTCCAGTGTTTCACTGTCAATCCATACGTCGCTCCGCTCCCTTCTCCATGCTGCTCTGAGGTCTGCCTGGGTCAGTTGTGTCAATAGTCTGGCGTTCTGGCGCCTGCAGACCCAGACACCGATTCCCAGACGGCTGACACCAACTAATATCTGCACTGTAGAGTTGCCTGTGACATTAACCAAAATGAGACGTCGTTATCCTACCACGCGGAGGACGTTCCTTTCTTCCTTAAGTGACAGCGCACGTTTGAGGACAGTCACGGGACAGCATCTGAAGTGGTGGAAATGGGAAAGAAGCAAGATGTTCAGTTGGAACAGCTGTGCTGTATCTGATGGCGGAGTTGCTAGGCACGTTCCGGAGTATCCAGTGATGTGGAAAATGCTCAAATCAAAGAACAGCGGGTCTGAGGAGACAGGCCCAGGGTGAAATGTGCTTGCCGCACCAGTGTGAGAACCTGAGCTTCAATCCCCACCCTGTAAGATTTAGAAAATGTTGAAAAGAAATATACAGGGAGCCCTGTACACCCAGCCCTCCCTCAGTTTCTCGTATGCTACCACCACGGGCACCTTGAGTACATTTCCAACCAGAAATCTGACACGGTGTAGGCTTATTCAGACCTTACTGGGCACGTGCACTCTCATTGGTCTAAATGTGCCTTAAAAGATCTAAGCAGTTCTATTACGGGTGTAGCCTCGTAACAGTCACCCCCACAGCCAAGGTCCTTGTGCTGTGCCCCTAGAGCCACACCTACATCTCACCAACTGCTCCCAGGCACCAGTCTTCTCTCCAGGAAAGGTATCTTTTGGCTGTGTGTAAATGCATGCCTGTGTGTCTCTGTGTGTGCTGGATTAAGGTGTGAAATGCCTTTCTTTCTGTAGGGCGTGGAAGATGACTCTATGGTGAATTTCTCTTTTCCTTAGGGAAGACCTGGTCAGAAGTATGACAGTTTGTCCTGATGAAGGGCGTTTGCTTAGCCCTGCCGCTTGGAGCAGTGTAATTCTTACTTCCGTTGTCAGCTAGGGATTCTCCAGCTTCGGCAGGAAATAAAGGAGTAAGGGCCGGTCAGTGCATCCCCGTTCCTATCAGGCCGCCCTGTACGGTTTGACCAGCACCCTTCCATGTGCCACAGACTAATGTTGTTTGTTGTGTCTCTCCAAGCTCCTGAGGGACCCTAACAACCTTCAGTAGCATGAACATTGGTGCTTAGGGGACCGAGATTCCACACGGGAGGTTTGGAGGGACACTGAACAGCCAAGCTGTGGCATAAAGTTTGTAGCTGTCTTCTTCACAGACTGCCGGATTCTTCCACAAGTCTAGAGTAGCTGGCGACTGTAATTCGGAAGTGAGTGACTGCTCTGTGGCACCCATCCCCCACCCTGCTCAGCTCAGGCTGGGGAAAGGGAAGTCAAACAGGCAGTTGGACACAGTCTGATTTCTGGTGCTGAGGCTGCCTTCTCCAACCACAGTGTCAGCTATTTTGAAAGACTGGAGTAAAAAAATCAGCCAAGAAAACGGGTGCCCTGCCCAAAGTGCCACCGTGTTGACTTCGGCCGAAGCTTTGAACTCAATCACGTCCCTTCTTTTTCTTTTCAAAAGTGTTTTCTAGAGGAAATGTCAAAAGATCCTGGCAGGAAGAGGGCTGTGAAGATGGACCCCGGGTAGCAGGTGAAGTCTCCAGCCTCCTGAGCCATTGTTAGTGCTGCTCATCACAACGAGCAGACGCCGTATTGCTATGGACAGGTGAGCAGGGAAGTAGCTCACGCCTCCAGTTCATCCTGGGCATGCAGCGTCTGGCCCTTTTTCTCTCTTTGCTTTTTTGACCAGTCCTCTGAGATGACATGGGAAGGGACTGTGGGATGCAGGAAGAGAAAGTAATGACCAGATTTGAGAAGGAAGGCCGTCTCCTCTGTCCCATCAAACTCATAGACTCTGGGTTAGGGGATCTGCATTCTGACTAGGTGCAAATAGCCAGGGTTGGGGGATGAGTGACATTCAGTTAGGCACACTGGATGTTCCTGGCCTTTCACCAGAGATGCCCTCTTAATGAAGGGCAGACAGCAGGGTGATCAGGTCTCTCAGCCATGTGGCTTTGTAAGAATGACAGCACAAGGCTAAATGCCATGGGTTTCTGGAAGAAGCAGCTAGGTGTGTGTTGAAGACCTTTATCATCAGGGCACGGAGATTTAGCAATGAGCCTGTCACCTGTCCCACCCAAGCAGGTGCAGAGTGTCAGCCCAAGGAAAAGGAAACGAGGGTATTGTTCATGAGAGGTTAGGTGAGACCTGTCCCTCACTAAAATATCCACAGGATAGTCCCTGAGGAGGGGAGACAGAGCCCTTAAAAAAAGGATATCCATACTGGCAGATGACCAAATTAACTTTCCCTCTTACTGTGTGTGGTGGTTTGAAAGAAAATGGTCCCCAAAGGGAGTGGCACTATTAGGAGGTGTGGCCCTGTTGGAGTAGGTGTGGTCTTGTTGGAAGAAGTGTATCACTGTGGAGGTGGCCACTGAGGTCTCATATATGCTCAAGCCACACCCAACAAGACAGATCACTTCCTGTTGTCTGCAAGTCAAGATGTAAGACTCTCAGCTCCTTCTTCAGCATCATGTCTGCCTGCACGCCACCATATCACACCATGATGATAAAGGACTAAACCTCTGAAAATGTAAGGCACCCTAATTAAATGTTTTTCCTTTATAGGAGTTGCTGTGGTCATGGCGTTTTTTCACAGCAATAGCAACCCTAACTAAGACACTGTGTGTTTGTGTGTAGATGTGTCTGAGGTGTAGTTTTCTATGGAACATGACTAAGGTGATACTAAGATTATGTAAGATTCTTTAAAGTCAAGGAATTTTATGTACAGATTCGTTCTATTAAGAGCATATATAATTTGAACATTGCTTCTCTGATATTTGTCTTGCCTTTCTAACTTCTATATTCTGAAATAGGTGTTTTTCCTAATAAATTGGAGTCTGTGTCTACATAAAAATATTTTAAATGGCAGGTGTGGTGGCCCACACCTTTAATTCTAGTATTCAGGAGGCAGAGACAAAGGCAGTCAGATCTCTATGGGCTCAAGGCTAACCTGGTCTACACAGTGAGTCCCAGTATAGCCAGAGTTACACAGAGAGACAGGTCTCAAAAACCCAAACCCAAATCAAACCAAACTAAAACAAAAAACAAACAAACAAACAAACAAACAAACAAACAAAAACCAACAAGACAGACAAAAAGATGCTATTACATATAAATTTATCCTAATTTTTTATTTTGATAAAACATGAGACATTTTTATTTTTATTATAAAAGTAGACACATCAGCTGTGTTGAAAGGAAGCATGTGCCTTTAAGAAGATTCCAGAAGCACACACACCACAGTGAGTTTGACCACTTGTGAAATATGGTGTGAGCTTCCCACAATGGACTCCTGAGTTCCTGTGGTTGGGCTGCACTGGAGGCTTTTATCCTCATGTCATGCTGGGTGAGTATGAGTTGTTAGTTATTGTTCTCCTTGCATTGACAACACACCTGACGAGAAGCAACTTGAGGGTTTATTCCCGCTTGTGGCAAAAGGAGTTACAGACCACCGAGGTGAGGAAGTTAGAATGTCACCAGCTAGAGGCATCTGGTCCCATTGCAAGGACAGCCAAGAAGCAGAGAAAGATGGATGCTGGTCCCGCCTCTCTTTTTCTTCAGTCTAGGCCCCGAGCAGACCAATGGATTGGTGTTGCCTGCATTCAGAGTGGGTCTTCTCACCTCAGCTAACCCGGAAGCAATCCTTCAGAAACAGACTCAGAGGGTGACATTCTGATAATCTCTTAGGGGTTTCCAGGGGCTTGCTCCTAGGTGGCTCCAGATCATGTCACACTGAAACAAAAAGCATCCCAGTATTCGGTTCTGAGCTTGTCTTCTCAGAGTTCTTCTCTTGCTTTCTGTGTTGTTTGCTGGCAGTGTGTCACCCTGCTGTCCCACTTCCCAGTCCTGAGAGACAGAGGATCAAGTAAGCGATTATGAAGCCAAGAGTTGCCTTCATTTTCAGTTTTTCATCGTATTTCATATTTTCTTGAGACTATGAACATGTTTTCACCTTCTCTGGATGCGCCTTTACGCTCTCCTATTGACATCAATTACTACATACTCTTCTGATTCCCTGTTTACACGATGGACTAGGTTCACAGTTCTTAGAATAATGTCAGGTGGTGTTTGTTTCTGATATTTCTCATTAAGCAACAAACAATTGGAGCATCCATTCTAAACCCATGCTCGTGGTTAATTTTACCCGCCAGTACTCAGATCAGTGAGGCCGGGCTAGGAGGAGTACAGGTGCAGAGTGTGAGAGGTAACGGTGGCAACATCAGCTGTGAGACACAGCTTGGACACAGTTGCAGTCGGATGGCTCTAGACGAAGCAGGAGCTGGAGGAGGTCACTTAATTAGTTAAGGCTATCATCTCTTTTCTCGCCCTTATACTATATATTAGTGTAAGAAATGTGGAGTGGACTGTCTGTGGATATTTACTTATGAAACCACCATGGTCTCTGATGCACACTTCTGATGTGTTGGACCAGTTCTGGGATTTACTGCTGACAGAAAGATGCCATTCCTGACTGTGCACCCAAGAAAGTAAGGGACGCGCTGTTAACTTCCTGATTAACTCCACTTTTCATAAGTGGAGAACTTTAACTTCTTTATTAGAGAAAAGACCTTTATTGATGGCCCTGAAAGTCTTCTGGTTGGTGGCCATGTGTATGAAGAGTGGTTACCAGCCAAACAAATGATCTCTCCCCTTCCCATTCTTCCCTTTCAAAGACAGAGCCTAGTGTAGCCTACTCTGGCCTAGAACTTGTTCTTAGCCAGGGATGACCTTGACCTGCCTCCACCTTGCTTTCAAATGCTAGGATTGCTAGTGTGCACTGTGCCTGTCTAGTTTTTCCTGTGGTTTACGACCGGGCATAATGTATGCTAGGCAAGCTTTCTACCAACCGAGGCATATCCCCAGTCACAAACAACTGATTTTTCAGATGAGGTTAATTTAGAGAACCCAGTTTTTGAGCGGAACACTGCTTGCATAAGCTTATTTTGTTTGGGAAATAAGTATAAATACTTGGTCATTAAACAAAAATTATTAATTCCTGGGTGTGTTGATTGCTTGTAGATGGCTACTCAGATATTTGTTGTTATCTTTGAAGAAAAAAAAGTATTCTTGGCAGTGGTGGCACACGGCCTTGATCCCAGCACTTGGGAGGCTGAGGCAGGTAGACCTCTGTGAGTTCAAATCCAGCCTGGTCTACAGAGCGAGTTTCAGGACAGCTCAGGCTACACAGAGAAACTCTTTCTCAAAAAACTCAAAACAACAACAATAAAAATACATTGTCTTCTAAGTGAAAATGAAAATACAGAAAATTAATCATTATACTTACCTTTGTTATTAAAATATATGGTACATTTTTCTTCGTATATACAGATTCATGGATTCAAAATCACTGTACTTGAAACCACATGCCTCGTGTATTTTATGGCTTTTTATTTCCTCAGAGTGGTGAACAACTCCACTGTCTTCCATATAAACTTAAGATTGCTGTTACTGTGTCACATACTTAGGTGGCTAGAAATCCTATGTCCTACAGACAAAATGACTGCTGGAATAAACAGATGGAGGCATGCTGAATGCTGTCCAGGGAGTACAGTGCTTCTCCAAAATCACAAGGAGATGCAGATGGACCTGGGATCTACAATAATTGTCTAAAAGCAGTCATAGATGTGTTCTTCCAACTTAGACCCTGTGTGCCTGTTGTGAGTATAGCTGGTATGTATGTGTGTGTGTGTGTGTCTGTGTTGAGGGTACACTGCTGTATATTTGTGTATAAGCATATAGAAGTCAGACATTAATCACGCCCCACCCCCCTTTTTTTTTTGAAGTTATTGACCGTGTATATTGAGACAGAGTCTTTCACTATCCAGGGGCCCATCCATTCAATTAATCTGGCCAGGCTTCTCCTGCCCCAGGATCTTGCTATATCTACCATGGACTGCTTTTAAAATGTGGATTCTGGGGATCAAATTCAGGTCCTTTTGCTTGCAAGGCAAGCACTTTGCTGACTGAGCTACTTATTCAGCCCAAATGAAGTATTTTTAAAAATATCCACACAAGGAAATGCTATATTTCCCTGTGACTGAACTCATCACTCACATCCATTTCAATGTATGTTAATCCTCCATAATTTTAAGATACTTAAAATATTTGTGTAATGTTTCTATAATAATTCTTTTATCAATTATCTAAGATGGGGTGTGCAGGTAGGAAGTACTTATATGAAACTTGTAACCTCTTTCAGATGGAGTGTAGCAGTGTGGCCAGGAATATGCATCATGGACATTTGAATACCATCTAAAGAAACCTCTTCTGAATCTTAGTTGAGCCTTTTGAAGAGCTTTTAGTGTGCAAGCCACCATA
Source organism: Peromyscus maniculatus bairdii (assembly GCF_049852395.1). NCBI lineage: Eukaryota > Metazoa > Chordata > Mammalia > Rodentia > Cricetidae > Peromyscus > Peromyscus maniculatus. Next base: position 64,406,835 of record NC_134856.1, read on the forward strand.
TGAAAAGCGACTTTGCCTGTGAGACTTTCTCCAAAGACGATCACATATTATGATATAAAACAAGTCTCAACAAATAGAGGAAAACTGAATTAGCATCCCACATTCTATTGGACAACAATTAATAAGGCTGTATAGCAACAGCAATAAATACTAAGAGGGTGCACAAAATCATGAAGGCTAAACAACACACAACGGCGTGAGAATTGGGTTACTGAAGAAATCAATAAGGAAAGAAAACAAATCTTAGAACTGATTAATAATGTAACTACAAAGTATCCCAATTAGCAGATGGTATAATTCTATACAAAAGAGACCCTTAAGACACCATAAAGAACTGTTAGAGCTGATAAGCTGCTGTGTCCTTGTATGGTTCCTGGGACTTGCTTTACTCTATGATGAGTGAATAAAGGCTTTGCCATTTCCCATGGGTCTAAGACTTTGGGGGTCTCTCTTAGTTGGGGTTTTTATTGCTATGAAGGGACACCATGACCATGAAAACTCTTACAAAAGAAAACTTTTAATTGAGGTGGCTCACTTATAGTTCAGGGGTTCAGTCCATTATCATCATGGCAGGGAGGATGGAGGCATGCAGACAGATGTGGTGCTGGCTACATCTTGATTAGAAGGCAACAGGAAATAGATTGAGACACTGGATGGTATCTTGAGCATAGGAAACCTCAAAGCCACTCCCACAGTGACACACTTCCTCCAAGACCATACTTACTCCAACAAAGCCACACCTCCTAATAGTGCCACTCCCTATGAGAATATGGGGGCCAATTACATTCAAACTACCACATTCTATTCTCTGGCCCTCATAAGCTTTTAACAATATCAAGATGCAAAATGCATTTAGTCCAAATTTAAAAGCCCCCATACTCTGTCACAGTCTTAACAACATTTAAAAGTCCAAAGTTCAAAGTCTCTTCTGAGATTCATGCAATCTCTTAACTGTAATCCTCTATAAAATCAAAAGTAAAAAAAACAGATCATATACTTCCAACATATAATGGCACAGGATATATATTACCATTCCAAAACATAGGGAAGGGAGCATAGTGAGGAAATATTGGACCAAACAAAACCAAAAACCAGTTCAGCAAACTCCAACTCTTTTCAGCTTCGTTGACTGCAACACACTTCTTTCTCTTGGGCTGGTTTCACTCCCTGTTAACCACTCTCCTCAGCATTTATCCCACTACTCTGGCATCTCTAACATCTTGTGTTCCAAGGAAATCTAGGTTTCAACTTCACAGCTTCAAGCCTCTCTAGGCCTCCATCCAGAGATACTCTTAACACATACATACATACATACATACATACATACATACATACATAGCAGCTTTCCATAGTCTTGGGGGGAAATTCCATAGCTCCTTTCTTTTATCCTTGACTCCAGAACTATGTGACCATAGACGCCAAGTTCTGCTGCTTACTAGTGGTGAAGGCCATCTCACCAGCTTTCTGTCCTTCATTGCCTAAGCTTGGCTGTCCTGTAACTAGATCTCTAGACCAGGCTGGCCTCAAACTCAGAGATCCACCAGCCTCTGCCTTCCCAGTGGTGGGATTAAAGTTGTGCACCACCACATCTGGCTCTAAGCATCTCTTTAGTTACTTTTCACACACTGAATACTTAGCTGGGCAGGATCTTGCCCTGAGATCATCACTCCCTCTATTCCATTCCTTAATCTGTTTATCTTCTTGAACATAGGATTTAGCTCTATTCTACTTCCTGGTACTCATTTTCTCTTCAAATTGTTCATTTTGTTATTTTTCTTTTCTCAGATTGTTCCTTTTCATTAGAAATCTTCATCAGAATTAATACTAATAACCACATGACAGAGTCTATGCTAGACTGTTTTGAGATTTCCTCTGCCAATGGAATTAATCTAAATCTCTTCACTTTAGCCTCAGGCAGACTCTTCAGACAAAGATGAAAGGCAACCACATTTTTCACCAAAATATCATAAGAATGCTGTGGATGTCTTTCTGTATGAATATGCATTGCTCTGATTGGTTGATAAATAAAATGCTGATTGGTCAGTAACCAGGCAGGAAGTATAGGCAGGATAAGCAGACAAGGAGAATTCTGGGAGGAGGAAGGCTAAGTCAAGAGATGCCAGCCTGCTGTCCAGTAAGAAGCATGTAATGCCACACAGGTAAAGCCGCAGAACACATGGCAACATATAGATTAACAGAAATGGGCTGAGTTTAAGTGTAAGAGCTAGTCAGTGGAAAGCCTGAGCTAATGGCCAAGCAGTTTTAATCAATATAAGCCTCTGTGTGTTTACTTGGGTCTGAGTGGCTGAGGACCAGCAGGACACAGGAAGACTTCAGCTACTTAAGAACTATCTGTAGGCCAGATATTGATATTCTTTTCTTCTGATACCTCTTGAGCCAGCCCCTGACAGTTTAAATAACTCTTAGCACCACTATTTTCCATGCTCCTATTAATATGGCCCATTAAGCAGCACTTAAAACATTCAACTGCTTTTCCAATCCACGGACACAAGGTCCATATTCCTTCAAACAAAAACATTGTCAGGCCTATCACAGCAATAACCCAGTCCCTGGTACCAACTTTTGTCTTCGTTAGGGTTTCTATTGCTGTAAAGAGACACCATGACCATGGCAGCTCTTGTGAAGGAAGACATTTAATTGGGGTGGCTTGCTTATAGTTCAGAGATTCAGTCCATTATCATCATGGTAGGGGGCATGTGGTATGCAGACAGGCATAGTTCTGTCTATCTCTTCATCAAAAGGGAAACAGGAATGAGACACTGGGAGATATCTTGAGCATAGGAAACCTCAAAGCCTGCCCCCACAGTGACACATTTCCTCAACTAAGGCCACACCTACTCCAACAAAGCCACACCTCCTAATAGTACCACTTTCTCTGAGCTTATGGGGCCAATTACATTCAAACTACCACAGGGTCATTGGCATGGCCTTGCCCATGTCAATAACACACATATACTCAGGACTTCATTCACTCAGGCCTTCCCCTGCTCCCCAAATCTTCCTCTTCCTTATTTCTTAGATGTTCAGGATGGATCATCATGCTTAGTCTGTGGTCAGTTCACTGTGGTGCTTAACAGCAGACTATAAGAATGCCAAGAAGAAAGGTCATAACAGCGCCTTGCCCAACACAGAAGGAGTATTTAACAGCTTTGAGGAATTGAAACCTCAGAATTGAAACCTCAAAGTTAATAAAGGGTCATTTTTACAATGTTATCAAGAGAAAGAAATCTGATTATAAGCCTTTTGCTTTTCTAGGATTAGGCTGTACTGTCGTAATTGGGCCACATCCATGCTATTATTATTGTGGATCCAAACACACAGGGTGTAGGTTCCAGTTAATTCTTAATTATCCTGTCTAAGTCTCTGGGTTGTAACCCACCCTGAATAGTTGAACAGAGCTCCAGGTGGTTAGAGAAATAACACCCCCCCAAAGGAGGGTCTTATTATTATAAACAGGTGTGGTGGGGTGCAACCAAGTGACTCCATAAAAAGCATAGGCCCAGTGGGTGCTGTGGGATGGTCTGTATGTCAAATTGCTCTAATTGGACAATAAATAAAACACTGATTGGCCAGTGGCCAGGCAGGAAGTAAGTGGGACAAGGAGAGAGGAGAATTCTGGGAAGCAGAAGGCTGAGGAGAGACACTGCCAGCCACCGCCATGACCAGCAGCATGTGAAGACGCCGGTAAGCCACCAGCCACGTGGCAAGGTATAGATTTATGGAAATGGATTAATTTAAGCTATAAGAACAGTTAGCAAGAAGCCTGCCTCAGCCATACAGTTTGTAAGCAATATAAGTCTCTGTGTTTACTTGGTTGGGTCTGAGCGGCTGTGGGACTGGCAGGTGACAAAGATTTGTCCTGACTGTGGGCAAAGAAGGAAAACTCTAGCTACAAGTGGGTGCCTCCCCCACCATTCTTAGCTATATGGATATAATTACCAGACATCTTGGAAATTTAGCCACTGGGTTATGTCAGTCAGATTGTCCAAAAACCAGGTAGTATTTAGACACATCAAGATCTCCCCCTTGGCTACACACCTCCATCTGCATGCTCTTGCTCTGCTGCTCAACCCCAGTGCCCTGCAGGTCCTGTGGCACTGAGGTAGTACAAGCCATTCTCTGAGGGCCTAGGCTCTGACAAGATGAGCAGCTCTCTCTGATCACTCAGCTGACCAGTCAGGGAGGCCTGCCACCTACCCAGAGCTTCACCACCCCACATCTGCCAACTGCACTTTGCTTATAATATAATATGGAAATAGTTAAACCAAAAGCCAAAATATGAACATTTTTGGTCCTTCAGTACTGTATCCATCCCTCAAATTTTTTTCCTATTTTTAAGCCAGATTCATTGACCCCTTCCCTCAAAACCAAGGGCACACTTCCCAAACACAGGTCAAGAACCAAAAAGCTATTATGCCTCTTATCCCACTTCTGAGGTTTTCCCAAATCTCCTCTGAAGTACCAACATATAACTACCCACTTACTTGTTCCCAGAATCTCTCTCAATGCTAACATATGACTGCCTGTCCCTAGATTCTACTTGTTAACATATAGTTTCCTGTATCTAGTTTTCACTTGTCCCAATGTTTTATACCTGACTAATTGAAATGTGTTCATTCCTTTTTCCTCCACCCTTTATTCTTTCTTTGTTTTTGGCTCTTCCTTTCCATTTATTTTTTTCCTTTACCTGCTTTCCCTCTTCTGACTGATGTTAGTTCCCCATAGTCAGTGTTCACATTCAAGTCTCTGTTTAGGTGCCACTTTGCAGCGTCCTTTCGAGACCTCAGGGAGTGAGCTGACAGATGCAGAAAGGGAATGAAGAAAACACACACACACAGAGTATTTGGTAAAGGATAAAGTGGGCAGCAAGGAAATAAACACACACACACACACACACACACACACACACACACACACACACACACACACAGGGAGGGGAGTGGACTAGATTCTTGTTGGAGAAGCTTAACATCTTAGCTCAGGCTGTTTATTATATACAGTTGAACAAGGAGGTGGTGCTATTGTATATGGCTGTACCAGGAGGCAGTGTTTATGACGCAGCTGAATCAGGGAGGCAGGTATAGCTAGTCTTCATAGGAGAAATATCTGTAGAGAGACAGTCTTTGGGCCATAACATTCAGAGGGAGAAAGCTGGGTGGATATTTTCTGCACACACACTACCAAAATTTGCAGTTGGACCAGGAGGGAAGGACTTGCCATTTTTCGTGTGTCTAAGGCATTAGAGGGTCCTTGACATGAGGGCACTCATGTCAAAAGCACACATTCACTCAGTGCTTCCTTCACGCCCCACAATAAACACATTTAGCAAAGTGGCAAAACACAAAACTAATACCCAAAAGGCAGTAGCTTCTTTATATACCAATGACAAATCCGGAGATTAGACTCAAGTCATGAGGCTTGGTAGTGTGCACCTCTACCTGCTCAGTCATCTGGCTGGTCCAGAATTTGCAAAAGATTAAAAGCACAAAAGTCAGTTATCTCGATGGCTGAACAGGGCTCTGATTTTTACCTGTCTCAAGAGAGGCTCCAGAGAAATAAAGATCCTGGTATACAACCTGACATCGGTGAATGGGTGGGAGTAGCAGATATTCAGGTAGATATTCGGGAAGTATGAAGTGTTTGTGGCAGGATCCTGCTCACTGGTGTCGGATGATAGGAGCACCTTTAAGGAGCACCATTATCAAGCAGGGAGCACCATTACCAAGGGGGAGCACCATTATCAAGGGGGGAGCACTGAGAAATAAAGTGAGAGGCTTCATTAGGGAGGTTGCATAGAGCCCACTCTGAAGTACAGCCAGAAAGTCCCAAAGGCTCCACCCCCAAACCAGACAAAGATGTACATGCATGGCAGATGCCTACTGCTTTCCTGAAAGAGGTTTGTTAAAAGTGGGGCTAGAGCAGGAGGCTCTTGCATGTTTGCATGTGAAACCCAGAGAGCAAAAAGGAGGTGCCTTGTGTAACTCTCACTCAAGGCTGGCTCAGCCAGCAGATGCCCCGGCTCAGCACACAGGGCTATTGCCCAAGCACCCAGATCTGTCAAGATTACTCATTGAGCATTATGTGTTTAATTTTTTTTTTATATCTAACCAACTGTTATAGCTACATTTATGAAACAAATAATGCTCATCACACTGGGTAAATCCCGCAGGGATGGTAAGTGAGATTTTTGTCTTGTGAATCAGCCTGGCCTCCAGCATGACAGCATGTCAGGAAGGTGTTGTTAGTAATAGTCTAAATGTGATGCTGTGTAAGGAAAGCATGTGAACAGCTCAATGCTAACATTTTGATGGGATATCTTTCGTTTTGCACTTTCTCTGTTTTTCTTATAATTGCTTACAATTTAGATATTTTTAAAATAATTTATTTTTATATTGTGTGCATTGGCATTTTGCCTGCATGTATGTCTGTGTGAGGATGTTGGATCCCATTGAACTAGAGCTACAGATGACAATGACCCACCATGTGGGTGCGGAGAATTGAACCCGCGTCCTCCAGAAGAGAAGCCAGTGCTCTTAACCATTGAGCCATCTCTGCAGCTCCTATAATTTAGATATTTTAAACTATATTTCTGGAGCAAAAACTGCTGGTGTATACCTGTCATCCCAGTGCTGGAGCATCTGAGGAGGGAGAATCACAAGTTCAAGACCAACCTGGGCTACAGAATGAGTGCAAAGCCAACTTGGGCAATCGACTGAGACTGCCTCAAAATAAAAGGGAAAAAAGAAGGCGAGGGATGTATGTAGCTCAGTGGTAGAGAAATTTCCTAGCATGTGCAAAGCCCTGGGTTCACCCCGTAGTACCTCAATAGATAAGTTAATAAATAAACAAACAATCTAAATATATTTCTGATAAGGATGACGTAGAATTTCTTATTATTGGTGTTAATAGTCAAGATGATAAAAAAGAATATCATCAAGTTTTGCATATAGAATTAGAAAAAAATTACTTTTACTTATTTATTGTATGGAGGTGGGGTGAGGCATGCACTTACCACAGTGAAAATGTGGGAGCCAAAGGGTAACATGTGGCAGTTGGCTCTCTCCTTGCATTGTGTAGGTCCCACGGATTGAACTCAGGCTCTTAGATTTGGCCGCAGATACATTTACCCTCTAAGTAATCTCTCTAGTCAAGCAATCATTTTATTCAATTTTAAATTTAACTAAGCAGCAGCAGTTCAGATTTATGATTTTTTTCTATATTAAAAACATGTTCAGTGTTTTGTGTTCGTTTTCCTAACGCTGCACTGCCAAACTGACTGATGGAAATTCTTCAGGACATTCACAGATGCTGACGGTGAAAGAACACTTACAATCAGCGTACTGCTGTTTTATCCAATGATTGCTGTTACTGTTTCAACGCATATGGGCTCCTGTAGTCATGCTGTGGAGAAAGTCAAGGCTGAGCTGTGTGGGGAACCGTGTGCTCTGGTGAGGCCTCCTGCTTTGCTTGAGCAGACAGCACAAAGCAAGCACTCTCATTTTGGGCACAGACCCACTTGGGCTTGGAAGACAAACCTCTGAAAGCAAATAGCCTGAAAAAAAAAAAAAAAAGCTCATTGTACGAGCCACAAATCCCAGTGCTCTGGGTGTCAGGATGTCACTATGTGACATGCTGGGTGGTGGGATGCCCCCATGTGACAGGCTGGTTGGCAAGGTGTCACCAGGTTATGCACTCTGCCTTTACTTCTGCAAAGGACACTGTAAACAAAAATAGCAGCTAGCATACTGTTGGTCTGCACACCTAAGTCCCCTGTTTTCCATTCATAAATATTGTGATGCAAAGTAGCAAAGAAATAACTTGAATTTGCTGATTGAACCACAATTTGTCTTCCAAGGCTTGAGTTCAAGTCCAGGCTTCTGACAGAGAACACTCTACTTTCATACCTTGTAGATATGAAAATGAGACTAACTTAGGTGACCATGAAAACTACCCACTATATTTAAATAACATCCTTACTCTTGCTGGAACTAAAGGCTTCAGCAAGATGGGAAAAGAAGGGGTAGGGTGCAGGTTAGTGGAAACTAAAGACATGTGAAAACACCTGATGAAACCCCATTAGTTCATGAGGTCATTAGAAATGTAATCACAACCAAAGAGGAGTTTGAAAAAAGGTATTGGAATAGGTGAGCAATGCTATTCCCAGAAGATAATGGGTTATAAAAAAAAAAAAAAACAAAAAAAAAACAAAAACAAACAAACAAAAAAAAAAAAACAAAAAAAACAAAAAAAAAAAACACCAAAAACTCAATGGAAGTCGCAAGCAACCTCCCTCTGAATCAGTGGTCAGAGAGAACCAAGAGGCACCCAAAGCAATACAAGTTTTTGCCATGGCTTTGCATTGACCACAAGAACTAGATGGTGAGACCCTGATGCTAAGATAGCACTCACTTTGGATGCAGCAACCTCTACTGACGAAGAAACTCTCTCCCAAGTGGCTAACTTTCATAGTGGTCAGAAGGTACTATGCAGAAAGGACACCAGCAGTTTTTCTAGTAGTGGACCTTGCATGGTACAATAAAGAACACCTAGGCAAGAGGTGGCCAGATCTGGCCACTGGTGCAATAGGGGCCAGACCATTTACGGGACAACCTACTGCTCTCTTGATTGGATCTGAGGCTTGCTCCTGGGAGGGAGTTCATGCCAGGTGATGGAAACATGGCCAAAAAGCATGATCTTATGCTAGAAGGTCATAAGCTCTGGTTGTGCATGTGGGGCACCTTCTGTCATTGGTTTACTAAATGATCATTTTGTCAAACTGTCTTCTTGATATTTATATTTATACCAATAGATCCGTGCTTCTCTCGGCTTTGGTCACAGAAGCTTCTTATTGCTGTGGTTACTGGCTAATGCGGAGAGAGACTCACAGGTGAGAATGAGTGACTGTTAGCAATCATCCATAGGTGGGACAGCTATATCAATCACTTGTCCTCATAAGGCTTGAGAAGATTGATAATATAGAAAGATAAGACAATTGGATTGATCTCAGGTTGTCCACTAAAGAAGTCCCTTCTCTGTCACTTTCTCTATCAACTTCTCTCAAAGCTGTAGAGTGTGTAGACAAAGGCCGTCTTAGATTCCCACGATGTTTCCACAGCTAAAATTACAACCATCTGTTTTATTCTGGAGGGCCCAGCCACCCATTTGAGGCAGTATTAACTGCTCTTTAACAATCTTCATTAGGGCTTGGGACTCGTTTATTTGGATTTGGGTCTTAAACGTCACCTGAAGGCCCATGTGTTAGATGCTTGGCTGCCAGACCATGGTGCCTGAGGGAGGCTGCAGCACTTTTGGAGGGTGAATCCTTAACAGAGGGAGTTAAGTCCCCATAGGTATGCCCTTGAAGCAGACACCGGGGTCCTGGCCCATCTTTTGTCACTGGCTGGCATGAAGGGGGTGGAGCAGTACTTCTTCATCTCACCGTGGCATGGTGCTTTACCAACAATAGTCAGCTGTTCAGACCTCTGTGACACCCAGCCCGTATAACCTTATCCTCTCACAAACTGATGTATTTGTGTGAGCCACCACAGTGGCTTTCAAAACATAAAGTGTGTTTCTAATAATATCTATGTCAAAGATGACAACAGAATGAGGATGGTGTGCTCCAGTGATATTTATAATTTGTCCACTTCCATCAGAATTTAATGGAACTGAAACTGGGCAGGTGGCTTAGTTGGTGGAGCGTTTGCCTATCATGTATGAGGCCCTGGGTTTGGTCACTAACACCACATAAACTAGATGTAATGTGGTACCCATAAACTTAGCACTTGGGAGGTGGAGGCCTGAGGATCAGTTCAAGGTCATCCTCAGCATCTGAGGGAGTGTGAAGCCAGCTGGGATACAGGAGCCTCAGGCTCCAAGAAAAAAATTAATGTAACAATGTATCATCCTCCAAAAGACAAATTACAGGAAACTCCTACTTTGAGGAGGTGACCTCAGAGAAGGCACACCTCATGACATCATCAGGGGAACTATGGAATTGGCCATCTGAGTCTCTTTTGCTTCTTTGTGGGAAAATAAAGAGAGAAGGACTGGTTTTCATCTGAGACTACTTCTTTCAACGAGATCTCAGGGTCAGGGCTCCCGGAGAAGCCGAGAGATGTGAAAGTATTGGTTACATGAGAGGAAAGGTTTAAAACAATGCGGAATAGGAAACTTACACCTGACAACCTGTCCCCTGCCTGGAAAGACGGTGACAAAGACCTGCTAGAGAGACAGCTGTCACTGGGTTCTGATGTTAGACTCGTTTTCTAGCCGAGCGACAACAAATGCCAAGCACAGTGGGTATTCGCTGATTGGACAAAGCTGAGCGGAGCGTGCGGTCTCTCCTAAATGCCGGTTCAGCTGAGTGGTCCAGCGACGGGAAGCACTTAACAATAGCGAGGAAGAAAGGCTTGGTGTTCAGTTTGTTCGCCTAAAATGATCCCTGGAGAGGAGCCCTCCAAGTTCTGCTGTGCTCAGCTTTGCTCTCAGAAATGCATTACCAAAATGTGTCTTCCACCTATGTGCCGGGTCTGAATCTGTGAGACAACGAAGACTTTAAACCCAATTAGTGTGTATCAGGGTGTCTGGACACCAGAGACAGAAGCAAGATGCCTAGCTTGTGTACATAAATGTGTGGAGTTGTTTTTCCTTTTGAGAATGGGTTTCATGTAGCCTAGACTGGCCTCAAATTTGCTGTGAAACTAAAGCTGGTTGTGAACTCCTTCTCCTCCTTCCTCTTCCTCCAGAGCCAACAACTGGGGTTACGTGGCTCTGAGGATGGAGCCAGGGTTTGATGCTTGCTAAGCAAGCATTTTACCAACTGAGTATGACCCCAGGGTAATAGTTTTATAGCAGAGAAAAAAACCCAAATTTGACTACTTCTTCTACTTGAGAACAATTCTATACCAATAACTGTACACAAATCAAGAATGGATAATAACAATAAAAAAACCTGGTTAAGTTGAATTAAGTATGAAACACAAGGAGTTGTATTGTTAAATAACACATGTGTTATGCAGTTAATTTAGTTTATTTATTTATGTTTGAGACAGGCTGGTCTCACGCCTGAGATGCCCCAGCTCCTGATATCAGGGCAGCAGGTGTCTTCCACTATTTCCCACTAAATAAGATAGTGAATGTGATACATGATGCAGGCTTGGTGCAAGAGCCATAACTGTAGAAAAATCGTTAAGGGGGAATAAAACCTCATGATACTCATGGTGGCAATAGTACCCATGAGCTCAAACTGTTCACTAAACAGGTAAAAAGAATTAGATGATGAATATCATAAGGTTTTAACCAACAATATAATGCTTTATAAGAGAAATTCCTTGATGTATAAATTTTACTTATTTTATTTCCCCACAATTTCCTTCACCCATACCATTTCTACAGTGATGAGAATATATACCACACAGCAGTGTTCTGAAGGGTGGGGATATAGCTCAGCTGACTGAGTGCTTGCCTCGTATTCAGAAGACCCTGGGTTCAACCCTAAGTCCACATAAACTGTTGCCCTCCTATAATCCTATCATTTGGGAGGTAGAGCCAGGAAGATGAGGACTTCAGGATCACCCTGACTACAAAACACCTTCCAGACTAGCGTGAACTTTATGAAGCAATCTTCCCACCCCGTATATATAAAGTATATATATTTATATTCTGAAATGATATTTTCTCCAAATGACCTCAGAAGTACGTATTTCACTAAAACCATATAAATGGGTAGAAATAATTGGAGAATCACGTATCTGAGAAACCTTTTACTATTTGAGGAATTTCAAATACGGTGAACCAGGTACAAAAGCAAAATCTTAGGCACCGTAATTATCCCTTACCCTGGGACCTTGCTTTGTTCTTAAAAGGCAACATGTGGGCCTCCCAGGACTGCAGGAAAGACCCTGTGGCTCTAGCCAGCTGTCAAGGCTTCTGCGTGTAAATCTGTATTTCATTCTTCCACATGCATACCTTCACAAACATGGCTGGTGTAGCTCATATCCCTTTATTGAACACTAGATCTTATTTTATAATATTCTATCAGATGAGGTACTCTCCATGAATCTATCTCTTAAATCTGTACACATGACTGTAATTCAGTTGGATTTTCATCGTGCTTTATACTACGGTGATTTTAGTTCATAAGAAGTCTAATATAATTGAACACTTTTGTTCAAGATGAGAACAATTCTAGTTCCCACGGAGTCGTAAACCATGAATACAGTTTACTGAGGTAGTGTTCAAATACAACACAGTACCACATGTTAAATGGAGACATTTGGAGGCATCTTCTTCCCCAGGCCTCTCAAAACAGTCTGACTGTTTCTAAGTACTTATCATGATGGCCATGAAGTCCTGTGTGAGTATGAATCTCTTTGTGGTCTAAGGAATGGCTTTGATTTTGAGGATCACAGGTATGCTCCACCACAGCTGATTTACTGTGGTGCTGGTGTCTGAACGCAAGGCTTCATGAATGCTAGGCAATCATGCTCCACTTAGCATTAACCCAAGTCCAACAAACACTCATTACATAAGACAGATGTGTAACCTATTCTGAGCAATGCACCACTCTAGGACTTCAGAATGGTAATTGAAAAGTAGGATGCCTCAGTAAAGTGTTAGCCTGGCAAGCATAAGGTCCAGAGTTTGATTCCTGGAACCTACAAAAGAAAAAAAAGATCCAGCATGGTGGTATACCTGGAATCGCAACACTGGTGGAAACAGGCTGATCCCTGGGATTCACTAGCCAGGTGTCCTGACCCACTTGGTTGAGCTCTAGGCCAGTGAGCTCCTGTCTCAAAAAGAAAAGGGGGGGGGGGAGAAAAGAAGAGAAAAAAAGCAGCAGGTCATTATGCCTGCTTCTAAAAAAAATTGTATATCATTGTAAGACAAATCGAGCATACTAAATAAATGCTATGATATTACATGTGATAAATACTTCAGAAAACAAAAATGGTACTGAGGATCAGCAGCGCTGACAATGATGTAGAAGTTAAGTAGTTAAACGGAGGGGTTGAGCAGATGTCAGGGGAGTCATGACTTCTGCTCTGGTTCTCGAAGACAGTGAAGAAGGGATCAGGGTCTGAAGAACAGGAGCAGCCATCAGGAGGCAGAGGCTGAAATATGTCTGCAATGTTCCAAGAATAGCAGGAGAGAGGTGGCTGAGGGAGAGATCCACAGTACAGCACCAGCGGGGTCTTGAAGACATTGGGTTTGGTATCCAGAGCCATCACAAAGCTTAGAGTAAAGAAAAGACCTGGTTAGGTTAATTCCAAGAGGAACACTCTCTTGCAGTGTCAGGAATGATAGCAAGGAGGGAGGAGAGGAACCAGAGAGTGTCAATTAGAAGGGACTGTGACTTCCTCCAGAGAGGACCGCATGGTGGCCCATGGAGAAGACCATGCTAGAGGTGAGAAGTGGCCAGAATCTAGATGCATTTGAAGGTGGTCAAGCTCTATCACACTTGGAGCATGAGAAGAAGAGACGTCAAGGAAGATCTCCAGGATTTCGACCGAAATACCATGACTAAGGCAAGGAGTACTGGGATGTAGTAGGTTGAGTGAAGAGTTCAGTTTCATACATGTGATATTTCAAATATCTGATTTAAAACACACTAGAATACACCATGGCATCTGGACATGAACATGTGCATTTTAAAGGAGACAGTCTGGACAAAGCCATGAGCTGGGACTCACCAAACACGGGGCAGGTGACTGAGGATCAAGTGAAGAAGCTGCTTCTGCTGAGGAACACTGACTCTCTGTCTCTGTCTCTCTCTCTCACACAGCAGCTTTCATACACAAATGGTGGGTGACTGGACTTCTCTTTGACATGATCCATTGTGTTCCAAGGCAAGAGGTGAAGAGGTGTGTCTTTGTTTTGGTTTGGTTTTGGATTTCGACGACTTTCTTTCAGACACCCTCTCATGTAGCCCATGCTGACCTTCAACTTGCTGTGTTACACAGGGTGACCTTGAACTACAAATCTCTCTGCCTCTGTCTCCCAAGTGCTGGGATAACAGGGAAAAACCACACCTGGGCTATAAGATGTATTTAAATGACTACTTTAAGATTTATTTCTCGGGAGACACAGAAGATTATGCAATTAACAGTCAAAAGGTCCAAGTACATATTTAACACGGAAGTGATGTTTTACTTTCAGTCCCCAATGTTACAATTTTCTGAAAATATCAAGAAGGTAAAGTCTCCAGAGTCCTTCCAGTGACAGCTGTGTAAATAGCTTGCTTCAAAATACCGTTAAAGGAATAGTTAATGTGATGAGACTTGGGCCTAGCAGTGAGAGAAGGCCCAGCAGCCACTGTGTGTGAATGCTAAGCCCTGCCTCAGTGTCCCCATACATGGAGACCCTCACTTCGTCAAATCTTACTTGGGGAAATTATTTGTAATGAGATTTTTTTTTATTATAGTTTGCTAATATGACTTATGTTGAGAGAGGACAGGGTCTGTAGCCAATTTTGCTACTTATTATTAAATGTAGAAAAACACTTAAGATACTCTATTTAAAACAGTGCACTTGGCCTTGGGTTTATGCTGCAGTTGCTGGTGCTTGTGATCTGAGGTGCAATGGAAGGCAAATACAGAACTCTGTGCATAGGAAAACAGGGGAACTGCACCAGAAAGGCCCTCACCACTCTTTCAGGCTGATTCACAGCGTCATGGGACTCAATTTATGTTTGAAGTCCTTCTCCAAACAAGCAGTCCACTTCAAAATAATACTCTGTATATTAGCTCCAGGAATGAAGTTGAATTACTCCTAGAGAAATGAATAAATGGCACAATGAAACAGGAGCTACATCATATAGACCTGAATATTTAATGAAGAGAATTTCACACACAGCATCTCCTTGGATTTCTGAGATTGTATTGTATCATTAGCCTTAAAATGGAAAGAGTGATGCTCTTTGGGGGGTTGACTGGATATTTGTAACAACCAGCAAGAACTTTTGGCATTTGGTGGTAAAGTCCTCTTGAAATACATTCAGATGTGTGGACTTCCAAATGTCCTACCCATTACAAATTATTTTTAGTGAGTTACCATGGAGGCAAATGATTATTTCCACCTTGCACCTCCCTGTCTCCTCCAGTAGGTCCTTCTCTGCCCTGGAGCAGGTCAGACTCACTGAGCTGTGGTCACCCCTCTTTATTACTACAATGGGCAATACTGATAGCACACTGGACAAATGCCAGCCTATGGGCACCCTTGTGTGGAATATCTAGACTGGGTTAGGCTCTGGAAACACATGGAGGGATTGTTTAGATTAAGTTAACTGAAGCAGAAGACCACCCTAAACGTGGTGGCACCTTCTAGCAAAAGCCCAGGTGAGAGGAGAGCCTTTGCTTCCTTCCTGCTTGTCTCTCACCTGCCTCTTGCTGGTCAGACTTGCTGTCACTGCTGCTCTTCAGTGACCTCATATCCAGCTTAACTGTCCGTCCAATGTGGACCAAAGACCGCTGTGATGAGGTTCATGCCCTGGTCTCGGGAAGGAGAAGAGTCAGAGGAAGCCTGGATGTTGACGATGCTGTGGAGTTGCAGGCTGAGAAGACAAGCTTTACCCACCAGCACACGGGCCAAGAGGCAGGCATGGCATGGGCACCTCCACAGTCTGGTGCATGGGCTACATAGAGGTAGGTACACAGGCCTACACACACACACACACACACACACACACACACACACACACACACACACACTAGCATATACTAACAAAGGGTTCAGGCAAATTATTAGGCCTCTAACCTCAAGGCCTGTACAGAATCACACATAGTCTCACTCTTCCAAATACAGTTCTGTAGCAGGTCACCTCGGAGTTTTCTTGGGGATTCCCTTGACATGGGGTCAGCCATGTTGTGCTGACTCCTAGATATCTCTATCAGCTCTATGCTGTCTAAACACAAACTGCCCTTATAGCCTTTTGTTTCCAACAACCGATTCCCCAGGAATCCTCCAGGCCTTCAGCACCAGGTTGGTGCTGTTGAGACCTCCAGTCTCCTGGGCTGAACAACTGTCAGGTTCTCAGCTCCCTAGTGTGAACGCAGCTTTTGTTGGAGTACCCAAACTAAATCATGAAAGTCAGCCTAATAAGTCCTCTTTGAACATAGATTCCTATCAGAGAACCCCCATTAATTAGTACGGTCACCAACAGTCATGTCATATGACCCATGGGAGGCATCACCAAATGATGAGAGGCAGGAAGAGAGAGGCTCAGAACATACCTTTCCTTCCCCATTTTCACACCTTGTGTTTGCAGTCCTTGGGTCTTTTGTGACTACGGTGGTTTACAGGCTAGTCCTCCTGTGGGCTCCAGCTCTCTCTATCGGTGGTTAAACATTATAATGGTTATTATTGACCATCAACTTGACAGAATCTAGAATCACACAGGAGACCAATCTGGGTGTGTCTGTGAAGGATTTTCTGAGGTATGCTGAGGATAAAGACCACCTCTGCATGTGGTTGGCACCATTCCTTGGGCCGTGTATGCTGACTGAATGAAAGAGAAAGCTTGCTGGGTTGAATTTTCTCTCTCTGCTTCCTGAGTGCAGATGCAGTGTGGCCAGCTCACTCAAGATCCGGTTGCCATGCCTTCCCTACTCAAGTTCCCGTCAGATATTCAGTCACAGCAACGGGGAGAGGAACTAAAACGGCCGTTCACCCACGGCGGTCCCGGCTGCCTCCACAGTGGTAGTAGCTTCCACCAGTGAGCAGACATTCCAGAGCTTTCCCATGAGGCATAAGAGCCCTTGACATCGCTCACACTTCTGAAATTGTCTTACCACGAAACACTCTTCAATGGAGTCCTTAGGCTGGTTCCCTTCCTGTGATCCCACCTGACTGTACTGGAATTGTGAGGATGACCTATCTTCCCTGTGAGGGTGAAGGCACCAGAGAGACCCAAATCTCTCTATAAGGTCTGCACTATTCAATAATAGAGCCTTTGCCCTGTGATAGTTGTAAAGCAATGGCTAGGCAGCCCTCTATTTTGTTAGGACATCAAATGTGAATTCCAGAAGCGGTTATTTCAGCCCAGACACCGGAGCAGTTGCGGCTTCTGTCTTAGTTAGGGTTTCTATTGCTGTGAAGGGACACCACGACCATGGCAACTCTTGTAAAGAAAACGCTTCATTGGGGTGGCTCGCTTGCAGTTCCAGAGGTTTAGTCCGTTATCATCTTGTAGGCAACAGGAAGTCGACTGACAGCATAGGAAACCTGAAAGCCCGCCCCCTTACTGACACACTTCCTCCAACAAGGCCATACTCATCCCAACAGAGCCACACCTCCTAATAGTGCCACTCCCTATGAGATGATGGAGGCCAATTCCATTCAAACCACCACAGCTCCATATCTCCACATCACTGTATGAGCCTCCCTCCCTGCTTCTGCTCCCGAGTTCAGCAGATTCTCTTTGGGTCAAGTCAGGCTGTCTCTTGGTCACCTTTTCTCTTCTTACAACTGGTTCACAGCAACCAGACCTTCCAAAGAGGATCAGCTCCTCTAGGATGATCCAGAGATGTTGCTTGAGATGCCTGCTTCTGCTTCCTAGGCACCCTGTTTGGCTTCCTTTAGGTTTATTTCCACAGAGAAATCCAGCCTGCACAGTTGGTCTCTTTCTCTCTTGTGGATGTGTATTATGCATCTACATGAGGGTGGGGGTGTGCATGCACAAGTGTGCACTTGCATATGAAATCCCTGTTTTTGGTACAAGGTTTCTCACCGGCCTGGAACTCACCAAAGGGCTAGGCTAGCTGGCTGTTGAGTCTTAGGGATCTCTCTGTCTCCACTGTAGACGAATTTTAAATGGTCTTAAAAAAAAAAAAAAAAAAAAAAAACACCTGTTGCCAACTATTGGGGTAAATTCTGAAAGGTCAGAGAGACTGAACAAGCCACAGCTAACCTTGCCAACTTCTCAGCTGATCCTGTTTCCTCCAAGTGGAATCCTCTGAGTCCTCATCGGAATGGATCTCAGCTGAACTGCTGCTAAAAGCCTAAAAGCTTAAAAACCTAAAAGCCTCTACTTCCTGGTCCTCAAGCCTTATATACATACCTTTCTGCTTCCTGCCGTCATTACCAGGGATTAAAGGCATGTGTCTTTCCCAAGCAAGACATGGGATCTCAAGTCCTGAGATTAAAGGTGTGAGTCACCATGCCTGGGTCTGTTTCCAGCATAGTCTTGAACTCACAGAGGTCTGGATGGACCTCTGCCTCTGAAATGCTAGGATTAAGGGTGTGTGCCACCACTGTCTGGCCTCTATGTCTAATCTAGTGGCTGTTGTGCTCTCTGACCCCAGATAAGTTTTATTAGGGTACAAATATATTGGGGGACATAATATATCATCATACTCCACCTCCCCAGCATTGGGATTATAAGCACCTTGGGATTTCTATGAACATCCTGGTGATTAAACTCAAGTCCTCAAGCTTACAGGGCGAACACTATAATCTGAGCCATCTCCCCAGCCCCCCTGGCCTCTTCTTTATTATGCCATCAGAGCTGATCACAAAAACTTTGTTCTCTGGCTGGCAGCATCCTTTTTTTTTTGTTTGTTTGTTTTTTGTTTTGTTTTGTTTTGTTTTTCGAGACAGGATTTCTCTGTGTAGTTTTGCACCTTTCCTGGGACTCACTTGGTAGCCCAAGCTGGCCTTGAACTCACAGATCCGCCTGTCTCTGCCTCCCGAGTGCTGGGATTAAAGGCGTGCGCCATCACCGCCCGGCAAGCATCCTTTTTAGTTGGGCCAATAGGAGACACTGGCCAGAGATAAGAGAGAGACATCCAAGACAGTTGCCTACTCCCATGTTCACCTAGTATTCGTGTCCCGTAGGGACAGGGTGGCTTTACCCTCGGGGATAATTTTTTCGAAGGGCTGTAATGGCACTTTTGCCATCCCTCCTCTCACAGTCCTACTGGTGTAGATGTTTCTCACTGTTCGGTATCAGTCAGTCCCAGCATCCTTTGCTGTTACCTTAGTATTTCCCACAATGTTGTATGTGACACCATCATTACCTCCAAGACGACGCCTGTGAGGGATTTCCTTCTACTTCCGTAGCTTCTTTCTTAGATGTTGATTCTTTCCCTTGTGTTAGTTCTGAAATAGCAGACGAACTGGTTTGCTGGTCAAAATATTAATCAGAGCAGTGCTTCTACAGTCATTGTTGGTAATGCTATTGAGGACTAGGGATGTGGCTCGGCTTGTCGAGCCCTTGCTTAGCATTCATGAAACCCTGGCTTTCCTCTCCAGTGCCACAGAAAGTGTTCTATACAGTGAGTGATCTACACCTATAATCCCAGCAGTTAAGAGGTAGAGACAGGAGAGCTAGATGTTCAAGGTCATCTTTGGCTACATATCAATCTGAGGACATCGGGGCCTGCATGGGATCCCATCTTCACAATAATATTGACAAATTACCATCACTGTCATAATGCACTGGAGCAGAACCAAGTTGATTTGCCTTATATGTAAGATGGGGGCAGTAGGGAGAGAGCCTGTACATTTTTAAGTTGGTGATGGTAAAGCTAGAAACAGATGAAGGCAACCTTTTCTGTAGCTCCAGACCACGCTTAAGAGTTGGAAGGTCTTCGCACGTGTCCAAGATGGTGGTGGTGGGGGGTAGTCAAATCTACTTTGCAAGCAACTAGACTGCCCACAGAGTTTACAGGCCAAATCAAAACGAGCTCCTTCCTTTGTCTACAGAAAGACACCGTGGACTGAGGTATTTGCCTATTGGCCTTTCTCTTTGACTTAGTATTACTTTTTAAATCAGGGTTTCTTTCTTCCTCTTTTCCTTTCCTCTCCACCTCCCCCCATCCCCACATCTCTCTTTCAGAAAGTGTCACCTGTATCCTAGCTTATGTACTGGAAGATGATTTTGCATGTCTGGTCCTCCTGCCTCTACCACCAGTGCTGGGATTACAGGCATGGGCCACCACGCCCACTTTATGAAGTGCTGGGGACCAAACCCAGGCACTCCTACATTCTAGAAAAAATATGCTACAAATTGAGATACATCTCTGGCCTCAGGGTTTCATTTTCACTATCACAGAACTTTAAAACCATACCATCATTACTGAATAGAGTTACAGAATAACTGCACATATATCTGCATATTATTACTTAATAAGTGCAAAAATTTTAACAAGTTATTTTGAAAAACAAACAAAAATCTGTAACAGAGAGCAAAAAGAGGTTAAAAAAAAATTCTACCAGAGAATGCTGTGGGACTGGGTGAGAAGGCTAAATTTCAGGAAGTTGGGATTTGAGTCTCTGGAAAGGAAAGAAAGAAGGCAGAGACAAGGGAGAACAAGGCCTGGGGTAAGACAGTGGGCTTGCTTTGTTTCCCCATGAAAGGTCGGTGGAAGTTAATGTGGTGAACTGCAGTTTGAAAACCCGATTTAATGGCTGGAAGTGAAGGAGAGGCCGTGTGTTCTTGGGAGGCGGCGACAAAGGCTCCTGGTAGATCAAATACACAGGACATCCATCAGTGACATGGAGGGCCAATTTCTCAGCCCCATGGATTCTGACGGGCTGCTTTCAAGGCCATTTTGACATCACTGTATGAAAATGACCTTAGTAAAGATTAGAGTCACATTTTAAAGTCCCTCCCCCCAGGGCACAGTATCAGGGACAGAACCCTGGCTTCAGATACATTAGGCAAGCTCTCTATCACTGAACTGCACCCCAGCCCAGGTAAAACTCAACCTCCCAGCCACACCCACCAAAGCCATGGGGCTATTTTATTCAGTTCTGTATTGTTTATATTCTTACAGGCAGTTATTATTTGCTTCATCTAGTCTAATTATATTTTATTTATTTCAGGATTTAAAATGAGTATTGTAGATGTATCCAACAGCCTTATTAAATAAGAAACACAGAAACAATGTAAAAGAGAAAGCCGAGAGGTCAGAGCTCAGAGCTAAAATCTCACCCTTCCGCCTGCGGTGTCCCAGCTTCCCGAAAGAGAGCTATATCCTGTCTGTACGTCTTTTTTATAGTATTATTGTTCTGCCTTCTCATTGGTTGTAAACCCAAACACGTGACTGCCTCGTCACTGTCTGTATGTACAGCCCCCTAGGTCTTAAAGGCATATGTCTCCAATGCTGGCTGTATCCCTGAACACACAGAGATCTATGGGATTAAAGGCGTGTGCCACCACCGCCACACTCTGTCTATGGCTCTAATAGCTCTGACCCCCGGGCAACTCTATTTATTAACATACAATCAAAATCACATTTCAGTACAATTAGAATACCACCACAGAGTATGTTTACTATTACCACCACTAGAGAATTACCTTTTTGAAAATTCCATATATGTATACAAGGATGTCATATGCATCCCTCAGCCCCGGCCTTCTCTGTAACCTCCCCAGTGTATTTCCCATCTCTCTCCCACGTCTTTTCTTTTATAACCCACTAAGCCCAATTAGTGCTGCCTATATGCACATGGCTGTGGAGATCATCCACTAGGGCGTGGGCAAGTGACTCTCCTAACTCATCAGCCGTCAATTGTCATTAGCTCTCCAGTTAGGGGTGGGGCATCACGAGGCCCTCCTGTTTCAATGCCATGGGTTCCTGTGAGCTTCAGATATGTTATGTCCAGAGAACTGCATTTCATGACACTCCTCCATAGTCTCAAGCT
This sequence comes from Peromyscus maniculatus bairdii, assembly GCF_049852395.1. Taxonomy (NCBI): domain Eukaryota; kingdom Metazoa; phylum Chordata; class Mammalia; order Rodentia; family Cricetidae; genus Peromyscus; species Peromyscus maniculatus. Next base: position 64,428,504 of record NC_134856.1, read on the forward strand.
CTTACATTCTTTCTCTTCTTCTATGATGTTCCCCAATCCTTGGGGTGGGGAGAGGGTGATACAGATACTTCATCGACAGCTAATTACTCTCATTAGCTTATTCTCAGCATTTTGAATAGTCATAAGCTTCTGCATCAATCACTACCCAGTGCGATAAGAAGATTCTCTGACCAAAGTTGAGAACAGCCACAAATCTGCTATCAACAAATATTTAGAAGGCAATGTGACACTATGACCATTTAGCAAAATGACATAAATAGGCTCTTCCCTGGGCCTATAACTTCCTGAGCCATGGGTTTCTGAGCGTGTTTACAGCACCAGGCGTGAATTCCCTCCCTCGAGCAGGCCTCAAATCCAATCAATAGAACAGTAGGTTATCCTATAAACAGTCTGACCACTATTTCACACATCTTTCCTTATTGCACCATGTGTCAGAACAGGTCCATGAGTGAAGCTGTGTGAGGAGATTTCTGAGAGCTTGTGAGAAAACTCCAAGTAAACAAGACAAGAGTCTTGTAACCTCTGTTCCTCCATAACAGGCGTTGTTCTTGGAATGTGCTTTCTTGACCCTCCCGGGTGTAGTAAACAGGAGTGGGTTTACTCCAGATTACCCACCATCTTACCCATTATTATTCAGAGTGATGTTTCCACGCCCGAGTTGTCCTCTGTCATGTATACAGCCTAAACCCATGTGCCCTTGCCCTTGTGACTGTATGCAGCTTGGACTCAAGTGGACTTTGCTCATATGACGTTGCCTAACCCTCAGAATAACCTCAATATACATTGTCTGATGCCTGGAATAAAGATGGCTATTGCAGGAGACTTTAGTCCTCCTCATTTTTAGGTTTTACTCTCCCAGATGAATGCCACCAACCAGAGCATCAGCACCAGGCAGGGTCCACTGCCAGGTAAAACCACCAGTGCCCTTTCAGCACCAGCAGCATGCATAGCATCTTCTGGCAACTCTGAAAGTCGAGGTTGATTTCACTATGTGCTGCATCCAAAGTGAGTGGTGTCTTCAGCAACAGGGTTTACCACGTGTTTATGGTGGTCAACCAAGAACAATGACAATGACCCATGTTATTTGGGTGCCTCTTGGTTCTCCCTGACCAATGAATCATAGGGAGATGACTTGTGCCTGGCACTGAGATTTTAGTTTAATAACCGTGTCTGCTGAGAGTAGCATTATTCACCCACGCCGGTACTTCTTTTCAAACTCTTTTTTCTTATACTTTCAATAATATTAGAAATGGGTGGGGTTTCAAAAGGCTTCTTTTATGTACCATTAGTCTTGGTTAATCCACTCCCTACTCCTCGTTTTTCCTGCCCTTTGTCTGCATCCTGCTTTAGCTTCCAGTATTTAACCCTCCTGATCATAAAACACAGGTTCTACCATCGCCCTTCAGTATATTCTTTTCTTGGGTTGCAATATCATAGGTTCCCATGTAGCTTTTTCATGTATAATTCCTTTTAATTAATTATTAACCTGTTCCTCATTTCCCCAACACCATCATTCAACTGCTTTATATCCCCAATATTCTCTCTACTTATTTGCATCCTAGCTATAATCTACTGTCCCACTTCCCTAAATGCATGCCATAACCCACTGGTCTGTTACTCGTTTCCTGACATTCACATGTGCTCCAGGTTAACCACACAAATACAAGATTTGGAGCTAGCACGCACATATGACAAAGAACACACAATTTATGGCTCTTAGTGCCTGAGTGACACCACTGACTGAGAATAATTTTTTTCAAGTTCCATCAAATTGCTTGCAAATTTTATGATTTAATTTTCTCCATGCTGGGTAATATTCCATTAAATATATGTATCAGAAAGACAATGAACAGGGATATGCAAGCATCTGTATAATAAGATATGAAGTCCTGGATATGTGCCCAGGAGTGGTATGGTTGGGTCATACGGTAGTTCTATTTCTAGGTGCTTGAGAAACATCCAGACTGATTTCCAAAGTAGCTGTACTAATTTCCATTCTAAGCACAGTGTGGGAGGGTCACTCTCACTGTATCCATTCCAGCATTTGCTCTCAGTTTTATTCCTCATAATGGCTATTTTGACCAGTGTGAGAGGAATCCTAAAGTAGTTTTAGCTGTAGGTCCCTGCGAGCTAAGGATGCTGAACACTTTTTAAGTGTCTACTAGTCATTTTTATTTTTTCTTGTGAGAAATTTCTGTTCAGATGCACCTTGCACATTTCAACTGAGTTGTTTGGTTTTGGGGTTTTTTTTTTGATGTTTGTTTGTTTGTTGTTCTTTATATGTTCTAGACACTAATCATCTGTCAGATGTATAGCTGGCAAATATCGCTCCATTCTATTGGCTACCTTTGCACACAATTTAGGGTACATGTCCTATGTTGAGGTCCTTCATCTATTCAGAGGTTTAGTCTTTTGCACGGTGAGGGTTAAGATCTAGCTTCAGGTCTGTTCAGTCCCCATGCTATTGTGCGAGGATACTTCTATTTTGAAAATGAATTTGCCTTTAGATGGACTGTTTGTCCTTTTTCACAGCCACAGATGTTCTGTGTGAAATTATTCAGTGGATGGGACATAACTGCAGACCTCCTGTGGAACCCGCAGGACATGTTGATTTCATGATTCTCCCAAGTTATGTACTACTGAATGTAGGCAAGAAACCTAGAAAGTTGTGGGATGGGAAGATGGGCCAATGAGTAGAAGGCCTCTTGCACAAGCAAGAAGACCTGAGTTCACATCTCCAGCACACAGACAGCATGTGCCTATAATCTCACTATGGGGAGATGGAGACAGGAGGACCCAGGGCTTTCTGGCCACTTGTTCTAGCTGAAGCTCCAACTTCAGAAAGAGGACTCTGTCTCTAAAGAATAAGGTGAAGAGTGATAGAGGGAAGACAATCAGTGTTGACCTCTGCCCTTCACACTTGCAAGCGTATACACACATATGCATGTGTGTGTGTGTGTGTGTAAACCCGTATACATTGGCACATATGTGTCCCAGTCTGCATGTTAGCAAAAAGCCAACAGTTGCTAATTACTCAGGGAATTTATAGCTAGAATAAAGTAATAATCTTTGTCTTGGGCTCCTTAGTAACCACAGGATAGGAGTCATGTACTGAAAGGTCATTTGGTATTTTACACCCTGTAAACATGACAGTACACAGTGAAGTCACAGGATTACAGTGTGAGAAGGAGCCAAACAGGGCTGTCTCTTCAAACCACCGTTCTCCTGTTAGAATCCCCGAACTGGGGGACTTTACAATAGGAGGCTATTAGGAGCAATTTGGTGATTCACAGTCCCCCATGAAGCCTTCTAGTCAAGGTTCCCTTAAAGGTCACTTGTGTCTCTTTTCGTTTTTAAAATAATGAGTGTGCTACATACACCTTCTTTGGAAGGACATCCAGAGTAGTTTTACATGAGAATAAAATGAATTCAGGCATTTGTTCAGCAGAGGCCAGATGTTTTCCCAGGAGTCTCACATTCCTGACCACAGGCTAGTGTCTGCCACATTTGAATACTTGCTCTCAAAAAACCAAACACTTTGAGTTTAAGGCAGATTCAATTAGAATGAGAAAAGTAATTATCCAGGACTTACTGTGGCCAGCAGGGACGAGCCTCCCTCATACTTGGAGGTGCTGCAGGCCTGCTGGGGAGCAGCTCTTGGAGGTGTTTGCCTTGGTTGAGGCAGTGAAGTGTCCTGCAGAGTTAGCTCTATCTTAGCTTCCTGTCCCCTTATTCCCTAAAGGTCCACTTGAGAAAACAGCTGGATGGGCTGAAAAAATAACTTCCGCAACAAAAACTGCCTACCAGGAGATGTTCTCTGTTCATCTGCAAAAATAAGCACCGGCTGATGAGCCCAAAATAGCTGTGCTGGGCAGGAGGGCAGGTGGAGGACACGCTGGGCTGGTAGGATCGGGACAGTCTTGGTGGAGAAAATTATACAGTGGGTTCGAAGAATTTTCTACTTTCCCTTCTTCCTTCTGACCTTTTTGTTTGTTTGTTTCCATAGGAATTTGGCCGGGAAGGGAGGGTGATGAGCTCAGTCTTGATTCATTTGATCACTTATTTACCAGAGTAAGTGCTGAGCTCACATCCTGAAGATTTGCTGTAGCATGGTCCCGGGGAACCACACTGATCCTGGAATGTCAGACTACATCAAACATCCATGTAAATCAAGCCTGCTCTCCATGCTCTTTTTGTGCTTTGGGGATGTGGTTTTGCTTGGGTTGCATTTAAACTTTACTGTATTGAAATAACAAGCCAGGGGTTAGGCCTGGGGACGTAGCTTCACTGGTCGAATGCCTAGCATGCATGAGGCCCTTGGTTCCACCCATCGAACTTCATAAACTGGCCATGGTGGTACATGACTATAGTCCCAGCACTTGGGAGGTGGAGGCAGGAGGGTCAAGAGTTCAAGGCTATCCTTGGCTACATAGCAATCAAGGTCAGGCTGAGCTACAGGAGACTCTATCTACAAATCAGAATTAAACTTCATCTGCAGAAATCATCAATGCTCTGATTCCGTATAGAGCAGTAGAGCTGGGAAAGATGTCTGATTTAAGTGTCTGGTTTTATGAGCAGGAGACTAAAGGACTTTAGCAGGTCACACAGCCCTTAGCATCTCTCCCCAGCACTGCAGCTTCATGCCAGACTCGAGGAATGCATCCCTTGTGAATGAGAGCAGATCGCCATGGCCTCAGCCTTGGTTCGCACAGTTCCTCTTGCTTAGTTCTTAGTCATCAACAGGTGGAGAAGAGAAGACATCAGGTCCCCTCTAACATGCAGATTGGATTCCATTTTCTAGCTTTCACTCTATTGCTCATCCAGGCATACCAGCGGCTTCCTAGCTTTTTTTTTTTTTTTTTGGTGGTCAAACAGTGGTTTTAGGGAAGCTGGCAATAAGAGCATCCTAAATACAATTAAAAGCTGACATCAGAGAAGAGTCTGTGGGCGGGCTTCCGCACACTGAGCATCTCCCTTCTTACTTGATGAAGACAAGAACAGGGAAGATGGCTGAGTTGTTAAACTCTTGTCATGGAAGCTTTGAGGATCTCAGTGCCGATCCCCAGAACCTTTGTAAGTGCCGGGCACAATGGCGGGCTTGTACCCCAGTGTTAGGGGAGCAGACACAAGGTCCTGGGGGCTTCGTTGGTCAGCTAGTGTATTAGTCACTCTTCTGTCGCTGTGATAAAATACTGTGACCAAAGAGAACCTAAGGAAGAGAGTTTCTTTTGTTCTACCACTCCAGAGGGGCAAGAGTCCATCATAGTGGGAGGCATGGCGGACAGTGAACAGACACAGTGGCAGAAGCAGGAAGCCAAGAGATCATATTTATAACTGAAAACACGAAGCAGAGAAAACTGGAAATGAGATGAGGCTGTGGACTCTCCAAACCTGCCCACAGTGATACACTTCCTCCATCAAGGCTGCACCTCCTCAGCCTCCCCAGACAGTAGCTTGAACCACAGACCAACTGTGGACATGTTTGAGCCACTAGGGCAACACACATCTCATTCAAATTCCAGGGACTTCAGGTGCAGTTAGAGACTCCATCTCAAAAACTATGGTGGAAAGAAAGGAAATGAGATGTGGACCCCTGCCTTCCCTTGAATGCACACGCACCCGTGCATGCACGAACATGTCAACATACATACCACAGACATGCATCACACACATACAAAGAGAACAAAGATGGTGGTAAGAGTATGTACCCCTTGCCTATCAAGAAGATTTCCAAGGAGACTGGAGGAAGACCGGTGATGTGTTTATTCGGTTCGGCAATTGACTTGACTGGATACCCGTAGGAAAGCTTTCAACCTAGGATGAGACTTGGCTGTCCGTCATCTTGTCTTTGGCCTCATTTCACAGTTGAGAACATGGAACTCCACTGAGCTTTGTTACTCAAGATCACACAGCCATTATGTAACAAGGGCATTGGCTCTCTACTTCCAGTCACTCAGTTGGCTGGCCAGGCACTGCATTCTGGATTATTCAAAGAAATGATCTATAGCAACATGACAATGACAGATACATTTCCTTCCTAGAGCCAGAGAGCCGTGGCCTTACCGTGGTACCGAAAGGCAAGTTTAAAATTGCAAATCTGTGAACACCTTATTGAAGGTCAAGGCCATCCTCTCCTGCATTCACTCTGGCTGCCTTTCTGAGGACCTTGAACTTTTAAGCAACACTAAGATTACTTAATTGTTGTTTACAATTTAGTCAGGCTCCTCCGTGGAGGGTTAGTCTCGGCAGGAATTGGAACCAAACTACAATCTTTGCCTAATCTCAGGTTTCATTTAAAGTTTGTCTATGAAATATGAATTTGTGAATGGGAGCTGATGGCCAGAAGCTGGGGAGTTACAAGCTATTGAATGAGCTGTCACATTTCCATAGCCTGATTTAGATCCCCGGAAGGCAATTGTGACTGGAATTTTCAGGGCTGAAATGATGATGGGAGAGAGATGCATAGAAAGGTTGTGGCAGTCTGAGTCCAGAGAATGACTGTTAGGGCAAGGGACTGTGACAGGAGGTGAGAGTCTCGGGTATGGGGGGAAGGAGTGCTTGGAGTGGGAGATATTGCTAGAGCAAAAGGGGGTGAGACAGGAACCTGGGAGGCACAGGGAATTTCTGGAGCGGAACATCTTCTCGCAGATGAACTGTATCACAGATGATGAATTAAAAAAATACAGTCACACATCAGTCATTGCAGTCAAGTAGCTGAGATGATAAGATGATGCTCTCTGAGAACTTCTGGAGAGCAAATGTTTAAATCTTTAACTCCACAAACTTCTGTCTTGAATTTCAAGTTCAGGGAGAAGACTGATCACTCTTGTGGACTCCCCCCCCCCCCCCCCCCCCGTGTGTGTGTGTGTGTGTGTGTGTGTGTGTGTGTGTGTGTGTGAGAGAGAGAGAGACAGACAGACAGACAGACAGAGACAGAGGAGGGGGTGGAAGCAGTCTATCAACTGAGGCACATCCCCAGCCATTATTTTTATAGCCAGAAAAAAAAAATTAAGATTTATAACAAGAGATCATCCCTGTAGCTCTTTATGATTCAGCTTTTAAAAAACCCAGCATGTGACTTTTCCCCCTGGAACTGTTTGCTCATTGGCTTTGGCACAGGGGCTCTTTTGAATCCTCATAACAAGGAAGAAGGTGGAGGAGGCCAAGAAAACCAGTGCAGGGTAAGAGATGGTAGAGGAGCTGGTGTGGCTGTCTTTGGGAAACTCTCGGGTCTCTGGGCTATTCTCTTAGCTGTGAGAGAACTGACATTGCTCATGTCCCCAAAGCACAAAGCCTCTGTGTGAGTGAGCTTTGCTTTTGAGTCTGGTATTGCTCTGTCCACCCCCAGACTTTGGGGTCACTCATAAGAATACCTTGTCATTCCATCATGCCCAGTACTTTCTTTCTTGGGGACAAGGATAACTCTAGGAGGCATGTGGGAACATGGAGTTGACATCTGTTACTGCCCTTGCCACCACTGTGTCCTGATGTCACAGACCTCTAGACTTCTAGATTTCTGCATGGACACTATGCTAAATAGCCCACTCCCTACCATGACCACTCACCTAAAATGCAGGCCCCTCTTTCCCAGCTTTGCAGAACTCTGATGACTCGGGATTGTTGGTCATGGCTGGGCAGTGGGAAGAAAGCAATGGATTGAAGCAACTCACACAGACACATGGAGGACCTGGCCATTGCTGAACTCTCCCAGAGCTGGTTGCATTATTTTTTTTTTTTAAAGATTGCTTATTATTGGGGGGAAAAACATGTCCTGGTGATGACTGCAGCCAGAGCAAAGTGAAACTCCAGGCACAGCAGGGGACAGATATTTTTGGGTTGGTGGAGGTCACCTCATCCTGTGTCCCTGTCCCTGGCCAGCTCCGGGCTGCCTTCTCCTTTTCTATACTTCTGAACCTGCGGTTTCTCTAAAGCTTTTGCCTACTCAGAATGGCTTTTTGGGCAACAGCACCAGAAATTCCAGCCAGGAAGGGAGGAAGGGAGGAGGGCGTTTTTGAGGGCTGTTCATGTTTCTGTCTCATTTAGAGGTAGGGGTTGTCCCTGTGAGCATTTTTGATAACCATTGCAATGTGATAATAACAGCTGTGTGATTATTTAGATGCAAATTGGATAGTTTATTGGCAAGGAGACCATACATTAATGATTATGAAGATTAATGAAGGCCTGAGAAGTAAATTGGTTTTTTTGGTTTTTTGGCGGGGGAGGCATCTTGTGTATCTTGGGCTGGCCTGAAATTCACTATGCAATTGGGGATGACCTTGAACTTTTAATTCTCCTGCAACCATCTACCAAGAGTTGTGATTATTTATATTATTTATGTGGTGCTAGGGATCAAACTTGGGGCTTTGGCCATGTTAGATGAACATTCTTCCAACTGAGCTACATCTCGGGCCAGAAGTAAGTTTTGTGGGAATGATAAACTGACTTTTTTTCTCCCTCATAGAAGCTTTCTGTGTTTAAGTTAGCATGGGTCTACAATACTTCCCTCATTTTAAGTATAAGAGAACCAAATCCTGAAAGGTAACTGTGGCATCTCCTATAACTGCTTTTTTTTTTTTTTCTGCCTCCAAAGTGGCTGGAGGATGTGGGAATGGCCCTGGAGAGGTTGCTTCTGAGCTCTCTGTGCTGCGCAGAGCTGTGCATGTCGCCAGGTGCCTCTGCTGCCTGAAGATCCCCTTTCCATTGCTAATTAAAGACAATCTGCGGTTGCAGATGCAGCTGGGTGGGTAGAGTGCTGGAAACCCTAGGTTCCCCCCCTCAGTGATACAAGAACAGGGGTGGTGGAACAGGCTTGTAATCCCAGCACTAGGGAGGAGGTAGAGGCAGGAGGCTCGAAAACTCAAGGTCATTCTGCAATACATAGAAAGTTCAAGGTCATACCTGGCTATTTGCAACCTGTCTTCAAAAAAATCCAAACAAACAAAAACCGAACTGTTGCGAGATATTTTGATTGTGCGCTGACCAAAGAAGCTTGCCTGGAGTCAGAGGGCGAAGCTAGCCACTAGCTAACCACAGAGGTTTGGAGGACTGTAGACAGAGGAGACAGGAAGTAGTAAGGCAGGGCTGAGAGGGAATTCAACCTTTTTGGACCGAGGAACAGGAGAGGTGGGAAGTGCTGGAGGCTGCTCCCTGCTACTCTGATCTTTCAGGTTCTTAGCCTGGTATTTGACTCCCGATTTCTTATTGTTAAAGATTAATTAGATTAACACTTCACCGAACAAGTAGACAAAAAAAAAATAATAAATAACATCTATATTCATTTTTAAAAGCTAAAAATAAAATAGTTCAGAGGACTCCAGCAACATCTCACCAACCAGAGGTGCCCTGTAGTTGGGCACTATTATGATCTCTTTGTGATAAGGAAGAACGTTCCTGTCCAGTGATGCCCTGATGGACTGAGAGGGACAGGGAGACGATCACGTAGGTCTGGGGAGGTCCACCCTGGGCTCCAAGGAGAAAACACAGGCCCACGTGGCACCTCCCAGCACCAGGAAGATGGGCACTACCATGGTGAGCAAATGTGTGGTATGGGAGAGAGACAGAGACAGAATGGTTCATGTCCTGTGGACAGAGGCATATCTGAAGAAGCAAAGTAAGTAAGCAGCCGGTGGTGGTGGGTGGCTTGATTGCCACCCAGGACCTGGGCTGCTGCCGGGGCCCATCTCTGGGTTCATGGCTCTGATGCAGCTGAGGTCTCTGTTGACGTCCATGGCTCCTGATGCCACCAAAGGCAGAGAGGATAGGGACAGCCCACCCCTCACCAAGCACTCAGGAGGGAGGGTCCTAAACTTGACCTGGGCAGCACAACTAAGAAGAGGAGAGCAGGTTGTGCCCATCTCATATACCATGTGGTAGTGTGGGTGAGGGAAAGATGCCCTCCACCCCTCACCCCTTGACACCTGTAGCAGGTGGGAGACCTTACCCAACCCCTTACCAGCTGCAGCACTTGGGAGAACAGGCCCTGCACCTTGCTTGGGCAGCACAGTAGAGTTGATCCTATAGACAGTAGAGTGGGTGAGCCAGCCCTGAGGGTATGAGAGGGGCATAGGTGGTACCATCTCCCTCATCTTCAGTGTGGTGGTGGGAGCAAGGGAAAGATGCCCTCCCCTATCACCCCTCCTACCTCTAGCTGGTGAGGGAGCTTACCCTCGCTTTTACCAGCTGCTACACTCAGGAAAGGGGGCCCAGCACCTTGTCTGGGCAGCACAATGGAGCTGACCCTGTTTGCAGGGGTGCAGGTGAGCTGGGCCTGAGAACGTGAGCATGAGAGATCTGGCCCCACCCCTCATCTGCAATATGGAGACATAGGTAAGGAAGAGATGCCTTCTCCCCTTCTCCTCACCCCTTGATGCCTGAAGAAGGCAGGAGAGCTGCCCCTGCCCCTCACCAGCTGCAGCACTGGGGAAAAAGGCCCTGTACGTCACCTGGACAGCACAGGAGAGCTGGCCCTGATGGTCCAGGTGTGGGTGAGCTCCCACCTTTTAAAAGGGTTCCTATGAGGAGGAGAGAGGAATAGGGAATTTGTAGATAGAAGGATAGTGGAGAGGAGACAGACAGAAACACAGGATAGCTTCCGGAGGACCTCGATCAAAATCCAGTGGTCCCTTCTGTCTCTTCAAAAGGGCTTTTTATAATAATGCCAAGGGGCAGGGCAAAAGACCTCCCCCTTGCTAGATCAAAACGCACCACGTAGCCAAGTACAGACTCTTCCAAACACCTGGTAACCACGCATGCACACACGTGATCAAGTCATCCCCTTATGCAGCTCTGCTGTGTAGAGCAAGCTCAGATCTCACCAGGAACCCTCTGTGTGGCTCCCACACCCGAGGGCCTGAAAGTAGGAGAACGGGTCTTGCACTTTGTTCATTGCTGCATAGAGTAGACTAGCCCAGGCAATGTCAGAGATCTCACCCTGGCCATGAGGAAAGGGAGAACTGGCAGGCTGACCAACTCTGCAACCACCCAAGCCCATCCCAACATCCACCCCATCTATGATCTGCTGGAGCATGTGACAGAGCATGTTCTACAGACCCAAAACTGCAGGGTCTCCACAACACAGGGCAACAACAGGATATCCAAGAGGAGTCTCAGTGAGGGCCCAGCATTGATAGTGGAACAGAAACCAGAGGCCTCAACCAGACCCGTGACTCTTCGCAATGAACACTTGCAAGGAAAGATATAGGAACACAAGGGTTTACTATGTGACTCACTGTGTCACACTACAGCTTCCATGACAAAATTTTTCCTTTTCCTTTTTTCTCTTAAATTTTATTTTATTTGGGGAGGGGAGGTTGCAAGGTCAGAGGGCAGATACGAAGGGACAGAAAAATGAATGGGATCAACATGCATGATGTGAAAGACACAAAGAATAAAAATAGGAAATTTAGAAAGTTAAAAAAAATAGTTCACTCTTTAACTCTCAGTGGATGCTAGTGCCAAATATCTGTGTAATATGTGTAATAGACTAATGGTGCCCACAACCGAGATCTTTTCACCCCATCACCAGTGTGTGTGTGTGTGTGTGTGTGTGTGTGTGTGTGTGTGTGAGAGAGAGAGAGAGAGAGAGAGAGAGAGAGAGAGAGAGAGAGAGAGAGAGAGAGAGAGAGTTTTTCCTTATTCCATCTTGCCTTAATCAGAACCAATTGAACTTTTTCCTCTAGGCTGGAGTAATTCCCTCATGCTGATTGCACACTCCATCTTCTTCTGGCTGGGACTCAAACGCACAGCCTAGAGGAGTGTGGAGGGTCAGAAGCAAAGCCCTGCAGATTCCCAGCCCTCTGCAAAGTGCAGGTCACGGGGCAAATGCTTTTGTGCCTGCTGGGGAGATCCAGCCCTGAAACTGCAGAAAATATTAAATTAAGATTTTTTTTTTTCATTGTGCCCCCAGCAAAAGCAGTTATGGAAACAGTTAAGTGTCAGAGTGACTGAAGCCTGAAGTTCTGATTCTGATTGTGGGCGAGTTCTCAGAACCTTTGCCTTCCTCTTATTAAAGTCTTTTAATTACACCACATGATTCTTGATCTTCCGTGGAAAATACCATCTTCCTGGTTCTTTTTTTGGGGGGGAGGGGTAATCCTTAAATTTCACTTCTTTGTAGGTTCTTGTATTGAATTTGATCAAACTTTAACTATTACTGGAAAGAAATTCATAAAGAGCAAACTATTTTCATTGTTTTGTTTCTCATCTTGCTAGTACCAGCTAGTACCGGCTAGTACTGGCTGGTACTAAGACTCCATGATAAGTATTGATAATTTGAAAATTATGCAGATATCTGGCCCCTTTCTCTGTATATATCATCTACAACTTTTCAGTATTTTCATTTTATTAGTGGTACTGCTAATTTTGCACTGATGTTTGCTAGGTGTGACTTCCTAAGTATTTGTTTTAAAATTGTTCAACTGAATAACAGTACTAATTTAGTTTTTCCAATATTTGTGCATTTAGGGATTTCAAAACAAATTCTAACTGTTTGCCTACTATTCCAACTAAACACATTTCAAGGTTTTACAAGTGTAATACACAGCCTCTCTATCGACCTACTGCTCATCCCAGAGATGGAAGGAGAAAGACCACAGCCCAAATCATCACGGACAAATTAATTAAAGCAAGCTTTTTTATTGGTGTACATGGGCTGCCACCCACTAAGGTGTGGTTTGAGAAATCAGCATCAGATGTGAGGAAGACAAGGCTTTTATAGCTTGGAGGTAGAGGGTTTCCAAAAGGCGGATTTGGCAGGCAAAATAGGCGGGAATATAGGAGCAGAACATTAGCATAACAAGTTAGTCCCTCCTGAAACAAAGATGTGTTTGCAATGTGGGCAAAACAAGATGGTCATAGGTAGTCATCTAACCTCTTGAAACAAAGGTAGGGTTTGAAGATGATTATAAACAACTTTCTGAAACAAAGACATGATCACCACTCCTGGAACAGGTAATACAGAACCCTTTGTAGTTAGGTTACAGATGGGGCATAGCCCAGTCCTTGGAAATCAAAGGAATGAACATAGTTTGTCTTTACTATAAGATGGCCTAGCCGGGTGGTGGTGGTGGCGGTGGCGGCGGCGGCGGCGGCGGCGGCGGCGGCGGCGGCGGCGGCGGCGGCGGCGCACGCCTTTAATCCCAGCACTCGGGAGGCAGAGGCAGGCGGATCTCTGTGAGTTCGAGGCCAGCCTGGTCTACCAAGTGAGTTCCAGGAAAGGTGCAAAGCTACACAAAGAAACCCTGTCCCGAAAAAAACCAAAAAAAAAAAAAAAGATGGCCTTTAAGCCTATGATGGACCCAGGCTGGTTCTTCGATGAATGACACGTAACTGTGAAAAACTCTCATCTCTGAGCAAACTACACAGACCAGGGACTTTTCTGTGGTGGAGTCAGGGCTTGCCAGGCTCATGGCAGGCATGGTGACAGAGAATCCTGTATGTGATCATCTGCAGAGAATCAGCTGTCCGGACCTGGAAGCCGGGGTGAGGTGCATAAGACAGCTGGGACTTAGTCCCTGCAGGGCTCAGAGAGACAAAGGGCCTGGTGGTTCCAAGAGAGAAGTATAAATTGCCCCGTGGAGGCTGAAAAATAGGTTAGATCCCTTCGATCACCATGGGCCACCAAAGCACTTCCTAACACAGCATAAGCAAATTCAACAAACACTGTGGCGTTCCTGCACAGCTTTCTTGCCATTTGTGGACATCTGTGGCTTTTGATGGTGATCTGCAAACTATTAAGTTTCCACAGCTTCAGCATAAACCGTGTTCTCATTTGAGTACAGAGAGCCGCCTCTTCCCAGAGGGCCATGATGGAAAGTTAATCATCACCTACTGGGTCTGCCCCAGTCTTCAGGCAAATTAGGAAAATGCTTGGTTTCTGGTTACCCCTCTGTGGGAATCTTCACATTCATCCGGCACTGTAGAAATGTGAGTGCTTCTGTCATGTGTCCTGCATGCTTCTCTACATTTGGACATCAAAGCCACCTGCGGTAAGTCGTACAGTTGAACTCTGTGTGCAAGGCTGGGTTAGCATCCTGGATTACCTCTTACTTGAGAATGATAGGGCCGACTATTTCAATCCACGCTTTTGTCGAAGGGAGGTTGAGATTTTTGAAGGGAGGTTGGGATTTTTGTTCGCTTTTGAAATTTACATTTATTGGCATGCCTATGCATGTGCACATGCCACATTTGGACAGCTCACACTTGGACATCAGAGGCCAACTGTTAGGAGCCTGTTCTGTCCTTGAACCATGTGGGTCTTGAGGGTCAAACTCAGGTCCTCAGGCTTGGCAGCAAACACTGTTGCTTACCAAGCCATCTGGCAGCTGAAAGTTAGTTTTTCTGTGCTCTGTATTTACTTAAATGAAGCAACACAATTACAAATTTACCAAAAATAATAATTTTTTTCCAAAGGTGGTAAGTCATGTGAGGTAGTTAAAACAATTAGGCAAATTGCTTTATTTTTAAAAATATTTATTTTTCTTACACTTTGTGTATATGTGTGGGTCTGTACACATGTGTGCCCAGGCCTAGGAGTCCAGAACAATGCGCCATATCCCTCGTACTGGGATTTGTAGGTGGCTGTGAGCTACCTGATGATGTGGGTGCTCAGAACTGAACTTGGGTACTCCACAAGAGCAACATGAGGTCTTAATCTCTGAACCATCTCCCCAGCACCAATTAATTTCTTTTTATTCAAATATTTTTTCCACCATCTCACAAATGAGCTTAAAAAATTGTTGTCTTTAGCTCATTGTGAGAAATACAGTTAAAACCTCAATTGTGTTTTTTCTCCCTCCGAAATTAGAGGGTATCCATTTCAAAGTCATGGCTTTAAAATTGTGATAGTTACTCTGAAAGGAAACTAATAATTAAGCCATGCACCTGAAAAGAGCATCTGCCACCAGCCAGGAGCATCTCCTCACAGCCATGCGACACCCCTCACCCAGGAGGAGCATCTCCCACATCCAGGAGAGTCTTCTCACACTCGCGTCATGTGGACTGTCAGTCTCGCCACACTGCCTCGGTGTACCTTCATCCTTCGTGTGTGGGTGCACACTTGCTGTAAACCTCTTCTTCCAAGGCTTTTTCCTGAGAAGAAACTGGGGAGCACAACCTCCTGAAATATTTTACTGGAAAAAAATTTCTTTTTCCACCATTTTGTACGTGGCATGAAATTATGTAGTACATTTGTTTCAGGGCCTCTGGTTGACCCTTTGACAAGCACCCCTCTGCCCTTGCAGAGGACCTGGTTTGGGTTTGCAAGCTGACTCTGTGAAAAGTGTTTTATTGCCATTTGCACTATGTTAATAATGCCATGGAGGACATTTTCTTGGATGCTTTGAACACATCCTTTTGTTGCTCTTTATTCAATGTGAGTGACTGATTCCTGGAAAATTTAGCTGCATGGCTCCACCAAACATTCCTCCTCAAAGTACTTAAAGTTAATGGCAGTGGTTTACATTTTTTAATGAAAGTGTTTAATCTTTGAATGCAAAGCTTCAATGGGAAAAGAACAATTGCCATGGAACCCTGGCAATGATGCATTCTTTCTTAAAACTGTCCATACAAACATTTGGGTAATCATCAAAATCCAAGCTATTTAGCTGCAGCTGGGCATGGTGAAGAACATACTTGAAGCTCTAGAAGAGGACTGATTAGGCATACAAAACACTCTCTGGCTAGAGAGATGGCTTGGTGGGCAAAGCACCTGCCTCAAAAGCATGCGACCTGAGCCCCCAGATACCACATAGAAAGCTGGCACGGTGCCTCGTGCCTGCAGTCTCAGCAGTGGTGAGGTGAGCATAGGCAAGGCAGACCTCTGGGTGCATGCTGACCACCTGGTCTAGCTCACGGGGCAAAATTACAGGCCCGTGAGAGATCCTGCCTCAGACAAGTAGTAGAAGGCAATCAAGGACCAACACTGGAGTCCATCCCCTGACTTTCTTCACATGAGTATACATCCAAGCACACAAGCACCCACATGTATGTGTGAACGGCACACACACACACGCCACAAGACACATACCAGCAAGAAGCAAAAGCAAAGAAAAAAATGTCACCAACAAGACCCAGGAAAGCCTCACAAGTTCGTGATCTTGTAGGCAAGAGCAATGGATGTAGCTCTATTCGTGGCAGTATTCAGAACATTAAATCTTTTTATTTACTACTTTTTAGAGGTCTAGCCTTGGCTGCCTTATTATTTCTCCTTCCATAGGTTCCCAAACAAGACCAAACCTTATTCCTTGGCACGTTTGAAACCGTACCTGTGAAACAGAGGCATAGAAGTTCCTGGAAGCAAAGGGCCGATGGCTGCGATCTTATACAAAGTGTTTTCTTACGGGAGGTGGAGTCCATCCTATACTGGATTTGCACTGGTATTTAGGCTGTAATCACTACTCAAGGGCATTTCACAGGGAAAGTTGGAGGTGGGCAGTGTCCACTGTAGCTACCTCTGGCACAGAGAGAGGGGTACATTGAGAGTCAACAGAGAGCCTTTGGAACCTGCGGGAGACATAGGAATAGTTTGCCAACACCCAGCTGCCCTTGACTCCTCCTTCTTCCTCATGCCCACAAAAGCAGACTGTTTCCAAGTCAGGTGGATTCTGGTCCCACAGTTGGAATGCTCCTGTTCCTCTTTGCTGTGAAGTTCAAGCCACCACCTGCCTCCCCCAAAATGCCAAAGCAATGTCCTGAGTGTTGGAGAACTCAGGCCTTCCCAAGCAGAGAGGGCTGTGAGCAGAGCAGGAGTAGACCCAGACTCCTGCCGCTGCCCAGGCTGGAGGCAGCCTGACCACTGTTGGGCTGCACGGGTTTTCCATGATCTCTGTCCCACTGCAGAACCACAAAGGAAGTGACCCCTGGGTCATGATGTTCTGCTCCTTGCAGTATAAGAACTTCCCTGCCCTTAGAACCTTCCAGAGTAGACATTTAGCTTTTCCTGTCAGGCTTGACACTCTCCCTAGACCCCCAGCCACACTGGAGATTGCCAGTGTCAATCTCTTGTCTTGTCCAAGGATGATTTGAGTCAGTGCCTCTATATCCCCCCAACTCACCCCCCTCTTCTCCAAAGCCCAACACTGAAGACCCATCCAGTCCTCACTCTGGGCTTTCCACTGGTGCAGCCTCCATTTTCAAATGAGTAAGATAATACAGAAACTCTAATAATGCTTCCCTCACTCTAACTTCTGTATTAGATGTCTCGATGGCATCCACCTGCTCAAAGGATGGAGTCCCCTGCCCTCGGCAGCCTTACAAGGCTTGTTTCTACCTCAGTAGCCTTCTCTCACACAGTGGGGCCCTCCATCCAAATCTCCTGGAGAATGGCAGCAGGAACTTAATCCTTGGATAGAAGTCTGTGAGCTGGTGGGCTGCACTCAGTAAAGCCAGATGTTAGCATGCATCTTCTTCCTCTGACTCACCGGAACTCACCGGCGGACTCATATGGAACTCACCCATTTAATGGAATCTGAGCCTACTCAGCAAGTCCTTCAGGACCTGTTTACTGTTGGAACAGTTTCTGTGTGGAAGCAGAAAGGAGCCTTGGCGAGACAGCGCCTGTTGACTAGGTTCCTGTGTGCAGAGTGTCACTAGAAAATTCATGACCTGGTTTCCTAAGTCTCCGTCCACTCCATCCTCTTTCATGGACACCAAGGTTCACTAAGTAGCTGTTGCTGACCTGGAACTAGCTATGTAGACCAGGCTGGCCTTTGTTTTCTCTCTAGCAAAATCTCAACAACTCTTTATGAATGAAATATGTCAGATTGTCTATGTGTTTACTCAACAGCAGCCAATGGCAAGGGTATGAGTTACTTTTGTTTCACTATAACAAAATGCTGAACACAGTAACTTGTAAGGAGGAAGGTTATCTTCCACTCATACTTTCAGAGGACTTGGCTCATAATAGTAGGACCAGGGGCGGAGCAAAGGTGGATGTCCAGGAGGCAGAGAAGGGGAACATAGAGAATGGCTCCCTTGTATCCTTTATCTCCTCTGGGACCACAGTTACTGGTCCACTGGAAACTTCCTCACAGACATACCCACAGGTGTGCCTCATTCTCCCACAAGCACTGCTCCATCAGTCAGTGCACATGAAGATCAGCCCTCACAGGAAGCCTCCGTGCGCTGTCAGGCACCTTGGTTGCAAAGATGGCTCCAGACAGAATTTCTATAGTAACATGTTTCTTCATCTCCTCCTTTTGGACATCGAATTTTAGGCTGTGGCTTTATCCCCAGTTGTGGGATGAGTCTCAAGTGATCTTAACAATTCCTACCAGAACAGTAGGCAGCAGCTTTCTCATCCAGGGTCTGGGTAAAGCCTCCAGCTGACATTTTAGACTTCCTGCAAAATTAGCATTTACTGTGACGGTGGTCCCTGCAGACCTTGTATATGTAGAGTCCACAGAAGGATGTTAAAACAGTAACGCTTAAGGACTGAACAGGCATGACCTTCAAAAACAGCCTTTTTCATTTCCAAGGCATAAATGTACACTTTTCTAGAACTCCCACAACTAAGATTATGAACTTGATTAGCAGTGAAAACATGTTCAAACCGCCTGTGCAAACTACGGTTTTACCTTCTCCTTTGTAGTCCTGTTCGCCTCAGGGACCACTCCAGGATCCAACTTATGGAAACAGAGAGAGCAAAATTCCTCAGCAATGTCTGAGTGGTGCTATCAGAAGCCACCCAGCTCCTAGGTGTGTCCACAACAAGGCCACTTCAGCACAGCTCTCCTGAGAAGCCCACACCTTAGCTCTTGGGTATTCATTTTCTTTTTCCCAAGTAACTCTCTTCCTATTAACCCCATGCTTAACTCTATGTCTCAATCTCTTCCGAGCTGTGCTTCATACTGGCTCATCCTGAAATGCTTTCCTGTAGTGGAGTCGAGATTCTTGGAGGTCTCTGAAGAGAGCACTAAGCCAAAAGAGGCTGTATCATGGAGCTGTGTTTCTGGCCTGACCCCACGGCCTGTGACTGATGGGTCTTGAGTAATCTCACATGGAGCCTGAGAAAATGAGCTGGGCTTCTAGCCTCCAAGCTTTGGTGAAAATCCAAGTCTTGGTGCCTTCGGTTTGGTGCTGTTTTTAGCCTGTGGATCTTTGAATTTTAATCCAATCCATGGTTATGGAATTCACAGTTCACAGGAGATAGCAATGTCATTTCAGCGTGGATTACATTTTAACAGTGTATTAATTAAATTCCAAGATACAAAAAATGTCCCCAGAGTCATAGAGACGATTATTACCGGTATGTGAATTCAGAGCACAGGCTATCCTTCACTCTGATACGCTAAGCAAAGAGCCTCTGGGGTGCTCTGCCTCTAGACTGCCAGGAACACGGAGAGGAAGTGAGTCTGTAGGGAAATGCCTGCGTTTTCAAACCGAGTCACTTTATTATCCATAGCAGGATAAATGTTCCGTTTTCAGTGTACTTGGCACTGTAACTAGGAGACACCTCTTTTGTAGTTCCTTGTAACCTAACCCTTGTAACCTAACCAGGGAGCTCTCGCCCTAAGCTTCTGCCCTCAGCCTTAGTCTTCTCGATTGAACAGCCAACCAGCCACCACCACCACCCATAGAAAACTCCTATTTTCCCCAGTGCTGGAGAAAAGAGGATCCCTGGCCAGCTAGTTTTGCCATAATGGCAAATTCCAGCCCGGGGCCAGGAAGAAAAATCATGTTTAATAAGATAAGGTGGAGAGTGATAGAGGAAGTCTCATTGACTTCCAGCCTCTGCATGCCTGTACACACCCATGGGCAAACACACACACACACACACACACACACACACACACACACACACGGATGGGGAGGTGAGGGATGTGGGTAGAAGTAAGTGGGTAGCATAGAATGCCTGTTCTGTAAAATGTGTCTTACTTTGATTTTAAAATGATTTTGGTTGAGTTCATTTTATTGGGACAAATAGAAAGCAAGTGTAGAGGTGAGGATTCCTCCCTCCTTATTCTGTCCATCAGATTTTAAGGCTGCTGTCAGCATGGTTTAAGCACTTGATACTACAGCAACACATTAAAAGAACCCTCTGCATGTGTGCCTTTGACTGTCTTCCTGTTTCATTAGCATATATTAATTCTATACACTACGGTTTCAGTGTGACATTTTTACACATGTGCAGAATGTAGCTTGATCATATTAACCTTCAACACCTCTCTTGTCCTCCTCTTCCTACCAATACATTTCCTCTTCCCAGCAAGTTCGTCTTTTGCTTTCATGGTGTGTGTGTGTGTGTGTGTGTGTGTGTGTGTGTGTGTGTGTGTGTGTACGAGCACACGTGTGTTTGTGTGTGTGTGTGCCAATGAGTTTAACTGGTATTTCTTTCTAGAATATGGATGAGATAGTATTTACAGTAGCGTGGTCAACTTACCCATCACTATACCATTAATGAAAATGTCTTCCCTCGTCCAGTAACCATAAATCCTTAGGATGGGCTAGATGTATTTGATGTCTTCTAAATTCCCTTTGTTTTTAGGCTGGTCTTAACTTGCCACACTTTCTGTCTGGTTTTGTTACTTCATTAAAGTTCTCAGTTGTAACTCCCCACAGGTGATCTGCTAACTTGGCCTCTGGGGAGGCATGGGAAGGTTCAAGCACCAACCTTTTATTATTTTGGGGAATTAGTGATTTCTTTCCCTCTTTGGGGATATGCTCAGTGCTAGGCAAAATTTGCATTATTATTCCAACAGAAGGATGTTTTTAAATTGACAAAAGCCTAATACTCAACAAAATGAATTTTGCTAATTACAAAGCTGTATTTTCTACCCACCGTTAACACCTGTCGAATACCAAACAAACATCTTAATATTAACCCAGGCAGTGGTGCCTTGGCTGATTGCAGAAATATTTCTTGAGACATAAACAAGAAAGCAAAAATTAATTATTACTTATTGGGTTTGAATTAATAGTTATTCTCATTTCCATCAACTTCAAATGAGATTTATTTTCAAAGTCGAACTATCCAGAGGAGATTTTCAGTGGTTTGGGGGCAGCGGTTTTCTGAGAGACTCTGGGAAGATGTTTAATTTCAACTCATGTTATTTCTACTAATATTTAAAACTGTGAATGTTAATTGCTTCAAGCACACCTTTGTCTTTTTCCAAGATGTGGTATGCAGAGGAATATTTTCAGTAGCAAGCAGATCCAGCAAACAGTTCCAAGCTAGCCTCAGACATCGATGTGAACTTCTTTTTGCCACAGGTACATGTTTAATTATTATCTGAATTTCTTGCTTGACTAGGAATTCACACTGGAATAGTTTGATCACATAATAAAGGATGATAAATTGTGCTGGATGTTTTATTAGCTGAAATACTTTTTTATCCCCTCCCCCCACCCCCTCCCCCCACCCCCCACCCTTGTGCTGGGGGTAGAGAACAGGGCCTTATTCTTGGGGAGAACAGGTCCTCTACCATCATACCGCTTTTGTCTCAAATCATAAGAATTTGTTTAAAGGAAGACATAGGTATACCTGCCATCATACTAGATAAAACCTACATGGTACTTGTGACAATGAGGGAGTCACCAGACGTAACCATTTGTGGTGACTTTAAATTATTATATCTGTAGGTTCTTTGTATACCTTTACTCAAAATCTGGAGTCATTTTTTTTCTGTCCTGCAGGATTGAACTTAGTGTTTCACTTCTTATAATGGGAAATGGTTGTGGTGGCTCGAGGTGATCTCTAGGTTAAGAAAGAGATGGTGACCCAACTTCTACCTTGGTCCTTGAGACCTCAGGATGCATGCTTTGGGAGAATGTTCCTCAAGTCAGAGGATCTACTGCCCTGAACATAGCTGGATAGAGACAGATCTCACAAAGATGTAGAGACAGACAAGGGGACACCTGGGAACTCTAGCTAACCAATTCCATTACTCAGTACATCTACCTTGGCACCATGGCAAAGAAAAAAGCCTAGATGTGTCCCTAACTCCAGTTGTTACTGGCTACATCCTCCTGAATGTCTCTGAGCCAAGCTTCTCTGGACGTTCCACCTTACCGAACTTGAGATGTGGCAGAATGCGCCAGCTGGTTAACTTCATTAAGGTTTAGATGGATATTTAATAGCTTAGACACCTAGAGAAACTATCCCAGCTAGCATGGGTAACTACAGAGAGGATTAAACGCCAAATTAAGAAGTGCTCTAACTTGCAATGGTCAGGTGACTAGAGACAGGGTTTCATGTAGCCCAGGCTAGCCTTGAGCTCATTGTGTAGCCAGGGATGATTTTGATCTTCTGATATTTTGGCCTCTGCCTGAGATTGCAAGTATGTACCACTACGCCTGGTTAATAGAAAGTCTTTATTTTTTCCCTTGCTGTTACTGGTTTCTTTATCATTGCTGCCTCTTTTTGGGGGCTGCCAGGCAAGGTGATAAGAATCTGGAGGTGCCTGTGGAAGGCTGGCTGACTAGGTCAGTCAGCATTAGTTTATCATTAGCACAGGTCCCAGCCAGCACTACCCTTTCATCAGTGAGTGTGTGTGTGTGTGTGTGTGTGTGTGTGTGTGTGTGTGTGTGTTCTCCCATTTTTTTCTTGAGGGCTGAAAAACAGTAAAGTTTTACTGTAAATAGTGGTTATCAAGCTTTCAGACAGACACAGAGAACCCCAAGAATATGTAAGCAAGAGAGATGGTGGGCGGGATTTGGAGGAAACTGCCATTTTCCCCACCATCCATGTGAATTTAACTAAGTTAAAAAAGGAGACTTAGGAGTTCACAGGCCTAAGTGGAGCTTGAGGATAAACTTCTGGGAATAGTCACAATTACTCCTGCAGCGCTGGTGTAAACTAAGAATACGATGATTCTAGAAAATCAAATTAATTGACAATTGCCACAGAAACTTCCCCTCCCGGGCAGGCTTGTCTGTGAGTACAGCTCTGCTCACTCATGTGGAAAACAAAATCCTATTCCCCAAAGAGAAAATTATTTATAGTGCAGGTAGGGATTGTTCTCTTCCCGAGCTGTGTGAGATTTCACTTGCACGGTTTTGAAGCCGTCTGGGGAAAGATTCACAGAGCACTAAGGGAGGAACCATTTCCTGGTCCCGGCCTCCCTCCCCAGGGAAGACACTTGTTCAGACAGCAGGAAGAAAATGGCAGAGGTTCCTGTGCTACCCTGGTGGGTTCCCGAGAGCGAGACAGTGTGGAGCTAGGAGCTGCAGACACAGCTGGGTTGGCAAAGTGCTCGCTGCCTGCCCGTGCGAGGGCCTGTGCTCAGATCCCCGGATCCTGGGTAAAAACTCCTGCAATCCCAGTGCTGAGGAAGCAGAGGCAGGAGTGTGCCCGGGCATCCCACCAAAATGGGTGAGCTCCGGGCAACACCCTGCCTCAACAGAAACAACAGGGAAAGTGATTGAGGAAGATGCCAGATTTCAACCTCTGTGTATGTGGGGGTTATGCATAACACACACACACACACACACACACACATACACACACACACACACTCACAGCACACACACTCACAAGAAAGTGTGACTCCTAAAATATTCCTAAATACAGCTGTGTTGACTAGTGTTCTCACCTTCATAATTTCACCATGTTATCACTTTTAAGTTTAAAGGCCAGTGTGTGTAGTTACAAACTCTGATTACATAAGCAGATGTGGATTCTGCAGAGAGCTGTGGTACTCCGTGGGTATCTGCCATGGCTGGAGACACTGCCTTGGCATGAAGATTGCCCCATGACGATCTTCTGATTGAGACGCAGCTGACTGAGAGTCACCTCCATCCTTGGCCTTGCTTCCTTGGATGGCAGCTCCTGCGGTTCTTCTACCCCAGGCTCTCCACTCTCACGCCGCTGACCTGGATGAGGAGGAAACCACAGTCCCACTTTTGGTTACTTTCAGATAGACATGCTATGCATTGTCCTGTAACTTCAATTACAATCATTTAAAAATCAAATACTGGTCATTTCAATGTAGAGGGATAGGTGGTCACTAACCAAGTAGGAAGAACATTGTCCTCATTGTGCAAAAAGAAAATGTTTCCAGAGATTATTGAAACATCTTGCTCTGTGAGCTCTCCACTGCAGGACATCATCTCATTCGTTTCACAAAGAGAACCCTCTGTCTAAGGCAGTGTGGGCAGTGAATGAGGATAGGGGCAGTTTAGGATTCAAGCTCATGAGAATGTGAGGTAGTAAGAAATGTGCAGCTGAAGGGCAGTATTGTTAAATAGTGGAGATTCAAAGATGATGGTTTAGTCATGTGTATTGCTAATTGTCAGGGGTAAGGATGTAGCTCAATGGTAAAGGTGTACATGGCCCTAGATTTCATGCCCAGCACTGGATGCATGTGTCCTCAATTATGCACACACTCACATATGCTTGGTAACATTTGTTGATCTGTATGTTGGGTGTGCATCCAGGGACTTAATTATTCATTTAGACCCTTAAAAATCCCTCCCCAGGTCTTTGTTATATCCATTGTAAAGATAATGATAGGGAGGAACTGAGAAATTAAGCAACTAAGTTTTGCAGAACTATATGTAAGAACCAACATTCGGTCCCAAAGCTAGGCTACAGAAATGTGTAAATAGCTATGCTAGAATAGAGAAGCTGCATGCATACATGGAGGGTTGCCTGCCATGGTGTGTGTGTGTGTGTGTGTGTGTGTGTGTGTGTGTGTGTGTGTGTGTGTTCCATGCATAGTGTCAAGGATGGAACCCTGGGCTTCAGGTATATCAGAGTCTTTCACTAGAACCTGGAATTTACCAATTAGGCTAGGCTGGCCGGCCAATGAGTCCCAGGGATCTACCTGTCTCTACCTCCCCACAGCAGCCTTCTAAGTATGCTTTACCATGCCTGCCTACTTTAAAATGTGGCTTTGGGGGCTCAAACTCGGGTCTACCTGTTTCCTTGGCAAGCTCTTTACCACTGAAGCTATAGCCTCAGCCCTAGAGAAGCACCCCTAAGGATTAGGCTACAACTCAGTGGGTGTGTCTGCACCACAACAATGTTGGATCCATCTCCAGCACTGGTGGCAGGGAAAGGATCCTTGCACCTCAAATGAAGTACACACAGGAGGCTTTACCTCCAGGTAATTTTCAGTCTGTCTTTCATAAGGAGCGGGAGCAGGAAAAATTCACCCTGCCTCTTCCTTGGAAACACAGGCTTCAAGTAAGAAGGTATCTTTTCTAATACTAATTTAGCACCAGCCCCCAGGTGTTCTGAACTGGGGAACTCTTCAAGAGTGACTCAGAGTGACAGTGATGAACACATTTCAGGTGACACTTTCCCCGAGTTTGGGTTTATTTATCTCATTAATATTTTTCTTTAGGCAAAATACATTCGCTATGTTCTCTCTATTTATAAGGTGGAACTGTTTTTCTTCCTTTAGTGAGATGACCTTCCACTGGGCACTGGGAAAACTTGAGGACAGGTGTTCAGATGCCCCAGGAGCATGGCCTAAAATGTGAACTCTGTGGGTGTCCTCAGCTCTGGTTTCGGGGAGCAGCTTCACCGCACGGGTTTGGGACTTGGATGTTTGTATTTCATCTACTGTTGCTGTGTTCCTAACATGGCATCCCATAGTGCCACCAGAGTCCTGGATCAGCTCTGATGGAGAGGACAGCTGGTCGCCATCTTTTCCGACAGAGCTTCTCGTGGAACCTGATAAAGCTGCCATCTTGCCCAGGACCCGAAGCTTGGGTTTCCCGTGCTGTGACTGCATCACTCTTCATAACTCCCCTTATGCACCACCTTGTTTGGAATCTTGCAAATGAGCCAAGGCTGGTGATCTAGCTTTCCTATTAAGATATAAATAGCCTCAAAACCCAAAGACAGCCCTACTTGCATGTCAAGTCCTTTTCAACCTCGAAGTAGAAGTGTTCCTTAGTAACAGGTGTCTGCTCCTGCATCTTGGTTTGAGCATTTTCAAGCATGGGGCAGAAGGTGGAGAAATGAGGTCAAGGAAAACAAATGCAGCCACAAAACTATTCTGAAAGGGGGAAATCTCCTGTGAGGGAATTACTGTGAGTCCTTATAGAACGTTGAGCCACCAGGGGCCGGGGAGAAGGCTCACTGTGCAAGCATGAGGATCTGAGTTCAAACCCCAGCACTGGAGTAAAAAGCCTGGCATGATGGCGTGCCAGTACTCCAGAGGTGGAGAGGAACAGATTCCTGGGGCTCATTAGCCAGCCAGTCTAGTCTAATCAGTAAGCTCAAAGTTCAGGGAGAGATTGTCTTTCAAAAATTAAAGATGGAGAGAAATAGAGGAATACACCTAAGCTCAACCTCTGGCCCACACACATGGGCAAGCACACACACACACACACACACACATACACACACACACACACACACACACACTCACGCGCCCATGCACCTTATTTCACAAACATCTAATTCATCTGAATATCTAGGAAAGCATTTGTGAGCCTGGAATTGTGAATGGATAAAAGTGAGCAGGCCTAGGGTTGCTGTTTCTCCTGAGAACTTCAAGGGTGTGTGTGGGATGCACACTGAGGAGGCTATGTTTCAGCTTCCTCCTATACTCAGCTAGATGCCCCGTGAGAGACAAGAGTTGTGTCTTCTGAAACTCTGTGAATCCATCACATCCTCTACCACCAAAGTATGATGGCGCGTCATCTGTAAGGATGCAGTTGTCAAGGCTGTGCTGGGGGAGGAGACATTAAATGGTGCTGCCGAGAGGGTAGGGATAGGTAGGAAGTTCTCCCATGGTAGAAAACTCTACAACTTAACGAGCGAAAACAGCTCATCTTTTTCAGAAACCTCAGCTGCCAGCCTGTTGTGGGTGTGGCCCATGCATTTTATTGTGTGCCACACACAGAATCGTTGCAGCTATGGGAAGCCGTGAGTCGATCATATTCACTTAGGCTCAGTGTCATGTCAGGTGGAGGCAGGTCTTCTATAGAGACCAGAGGAAAAAAGCAGCGATGTCTCCTCAGGCCCATGACAGGAGCAGAACATTTTGCTCCCAAAGTGCTGTGCTGGTAGACAACGCAGCAGTAAGACAGCTTCTCACCAGTGCAAGGAGCCACGCTGCCTGGACTGAGAGTGCCCCAGCGGGCACAGGAACAAATACCTTTTCCCGCAGTGACTTCGTGTTGGGTAAACAATGTCACTGGGGCCATCTCCCCCTGGTGTCCCACCAAGAGCCTGTGTTTTCATGATGGCCTGGAACGCATGTTCTCCAGAGCCATGTTCTGCCGGATTGCACATCCCCTCTGGCGCACAATGGCTTAAGAGGAAGGTGGACATTCTGATTGCAGATGCCTCCTGCTAAAAGTCATTCTTGGGGATAAAATTAGGCAACTGATCCTGCTCCTTTTCATACGCTATTGTTCCTCTAAGATCACAAGGGAATTTTCAAAGATGTTGTGCTGAATGTCGGGTTTCATTCTTTGGTGCTGGACTAAAGACAACATGGTGACAATTAGGAAAATGTTCAGATAATGACCCAGGAGAGGACAGAAGGGTTGGCCTTGACCTTAGAAGATGAAAGGGGCTCTGTTCCTTCTACCCAGTGGAGAGCCAGTGAATGGGGATCTGTGTTCACGTGTTTGCTCCATGAGGGTTAGGGTCTGCGCTACTGTCTTCCACTGACAAGGTAGAGAGCAAGGGGATGTACACTGAGGAGATGGCTCAGCTGAGGAAGTGCTTGCTTGCAAGCAGGAGGACCAGCCTTGCATCCCTGGCACCCACGTAAAAAGCAGGTAGAGACAGGAAGATCTGTGAGGCTCTCTGGCCAGCCAGCCAGCATAGCTTAATAGAGGAGCTCCAGGTCTCAATGAGAGACGCTGTTTCAAAGAAACAAACGAATAGATTTAAAGGGTGGAGAGCTACTGAAGAACAGTGCCTGGCTTTGTCCTCGGTCTTGCACATGCGTGTGCATCTATTTGCACCTGCACACATGCACACATACAAGCACACACACATGCACATGACAAAACATAATAAATGAACAAAGAGGAAGTGGAGTTAGGCAGCAATATGACAAACTTAAGTCAGCTATAAGAAAGAACTGTGTGACAGGATTATCACATAGGAGGGAAAACAGTAAAGTCTTAGCTAGAGTCTCAACAAAAGTGAGATTTCCTTATTCTTCAGGTATCTGTTTTCTTTTGTTTTGCATCACTGGGCATTTAAATATGTTAAATATGACATGGAAAAGCATGAGGATGCAGAAAATAAGCTGTGAGTTACAATGATAAAGTTAATTCCTATGGTGAATCTGAAGCGACTTCTTCATTTTTGGGAGGTGGGGTAACCTTGGAAGTCAGGCATGTGTGTGATTTCTAAATCTTTGTTTGAAATAACTAAAAAAATGGTTCCTTAAGAGTGCTCAGTCTGGTGGCACAGGCCTGGAGTCTCAGCTCCTTGGGAAGCTGAGAGAGGAGGATTACAAGTTCAGGGCCCCTCTGAGCTACAGAATAAGTTCCTGGTCTTAGGTCTTCATCCACCTTAGATCAGATTCGAACCCTTGGCTCTGCTGGGCCTCCAGCTTGCCAGTTTACCCTTACTTTGTAATTTTGGCAGCCTCCAGTCCCATGAACCAATTGGTGGTTCTAAGAGAGCATGGATTTTCTTTTGGTTTGATTAGTTTAGGTTTTGTTGTTGTTGTTGTTGTTTTGCTTACTCAATTGCCTCTTGAGATGTAGTGTCATTTCTCAGACTGTTCTGAACTCATGAATTAGCTGAAGATAACATTAAACTTTCAGTCCTCCTACCTCCATCCTTCTCAGGGCTGGGATTACAGGAGTGTGCCATTATACATGAGGTGTGTGGTGCTGAGGCTGGAACTCGGGGCTTTGACATGCTAGGCAAGCACTCCACCAACTGAGACACATCCCCAGCCCTATCCAATTGGTTTTCTCTAGAGCACTGTCCAGTACAGCAGTTGTCAGTCTGTGGGTTATGACTCCTGTGGGGTCAAATGACCCTTTCACAGGGATCCATTGCCTAAGGCCATCGGAAAACACAGATATTTACATTATGATTCGTAACAGTAGCAAAGTTGCAACAAAATAATTTGGGGTCACCACAACATGAGGAACTGTATTAAAGGGTCATAGCCTTAGGAAGGTTGAGAACCACTTTACTAGTATATCTTGTTTCCTCGTAGGTTCGTGTTCAATGAACATGCATTTCTACTTTGTTGAAGACACATGTCCGCAGAGCAGAAGAAGACTGGCTTTTCAAGCCAGCTGGCCGTACCTCTAATAGGGCACTTTCTCTCCAGCTTGCTCTACCTTGTATCCCAGGATGCAGAGCCGTACCAGCCTGGGATCCCTGAGTCTGTTTTGGCTTGCTGTCATTGAGTTGTGTGGGTGCTGTTAATTTTCAGAGGTAACTAATGCAGCAAGGTTTTACTGAAGGAGTGACTACCGCGCCCCCAGATGGGGAGATGATGTGCCTTCCAGAGAGGGCTACCCTTTGGCTCCTCTCTGTTCTCCACCGATCTCAGAGCCCTTCCAGAAGCATCTCAACTCTGCGGGATCCCGGAACTTGAGCCTTGGAGGTGAAATTTGCTCAAGGCAAAGATCCAACTTCTCCTTCTGCTTGAACGGAAGAGCAAGATTAAAAGAGAAAAATGGCTGCATTGAGGCCAGAAGACAGAACTGTGCTTCACCTCAGTCTGGTTTAGCAGTTAATTTCTCCTCAAGAGGGACATTAAGCCTTTCTACCTGGCAGACAGGCCCTGGCTGTCTCAGGCCGGTGTGGGCCGTGGGGCAGGATGAATGATTAGACTCTGCATTAGTCATAGGGAGACAAGGCTCGTATTCTTCCCCTGTGCTTCATCAGGAAATACAGGCTATCCTTCCACTGAGTATTTGCTTAACCAGGTCACAGGAATTCTTAATTCAGAAAGAGGAAAAAACAACGGCTGCTAATGAGGTCTAGGGCATTTGAGAACATTCACAGGTGTTCCCGAGCCACAGGAACAGGGCTGTTCGCTCACCCTGGGCTTGGCCTAGCTTTTGGTTCACGTTAATCAGCCATCCTGGTCAGTACTGACTTTCAGCTCAGAAGCAAGCTGTGTGATAGCTGGTTGTTGTAGATTTCTTAAATCAGAAGGAAACTGTGATGTCTGTGGCCAGGAGCCTGGCAGGGGTCTGTACTGAATACGCTCCAAACCTGTAATACTTGTGATGATATTCTGTGAACCTAATTGGAAATAAGTACGTTTTATAAAACACCTAATCAAAGGCTGTCGAATGGCTCCAACTTAACCCCTGAAGTGGGCAGGCTTTTTAGAAACATAATGTCAGTTGACAAACCAGTAACCAATGTAGCCCTTTGCATTGGCAGATGCATCTGAGAGTCCTAGGAAGAAGTCCAGGGGCTCCCAGCAGCCTCCTTGGTGCAGAAGCTCCGAGAAATAAAGGAGAGAATCAACAGGAAATCCTAAGTGTCCACCTTACAAGACAGGATGTCAGCAGCAGAGGTGAGGGTACCACACAGCACTCCTTGTGCTAACTGGGAGAGGCACACTGATGTCTGCAGCTGGTCCTGGGGTTCTCACCAAAAGTCTAGGAAGTAGGTGCTGTTAAAATCCTCTCCAGGGCTGGGGAGATGTCTCAGTCAGTAAAATGTTCAATGTGCAAGGACCTGAGTTCTATCTCAGAAGTCATAAAATGTTGAAATCCCTGCAATAGGCAGGTGGAGACGGGAAGATCCCTGGGCTCCTTGGCTAGGCAGCCTAGCTGAATTGGTAAACTCCAGGTAAAAGTGAGAGACCTTGTCTCAAAAGCCAAGATAGAATGCAAGGATGTCTGAGGTTGGCCTCTGGCTTGCACATTCCCACACATACGTGTACATGTATGTACATGCATACAACCATCTCTAGTCTTACAAATGAAGAAGTTAGGGCATTAAGAGAGTAATTTTCTCAGTCACACAGATGGCCAGGTCCAGGTCCAGTCACTATGGATCTGTGGCTTGTCATTTGCTAGCTCTGCTGTTTGGAAAGTTGGGTTTCTTGCTTCTTAGGGTGGCAGGGCACAGAATCTCACTGGTGAAGATAATTTTAACCTTCCTATCAGACACCCATATGAAGGTGAAATTGGACAACTGGACATTTCAGTGTGAAGAAGATCAGGGCTGGATTCAGTTCTCTGGATATCATGGACATTCAGTGATGTTTAAAGGACTGGTGTTGTGGAATATTATTTTAAGTTATGTTGCTTTTGTTTATGTTGCATTTATTTAACGCTGTGAAGCTGTGTTGCTTTGCCTGTCTAAAACACCTGATGGTCTGATAAAGAACTGAACAGCCAATAGCAAGGCAGGAGAGAGGATAAGTGGGGCTGGCAGGCAAAGAGAGTATAAATAGAAGGAGAAATCTGGGAGGAGAGAAGTAGCCAGAGAAGGAGCAGGACCCAGGGGGCAGTCACCCAGCTACACAGCAAGCCATGGAGTAAGAAATAATGAAAGGTATACAGAAATAGAGAAAGGTAAAAGCCCAAAGGCCAAAGGTAGACAGGCTAATTTAAAGTTAAGGAAAGCTAGCAAGAAACAAGCCAAGCTAAGGCCAGGCATTTATAAGTAATAACAAGCCTCCACGTGTGGTTTGTTTGGGATCTGGGTGGCAGGCTAAAGAGTAAAAAACAAACAACAACACACCTGGACTGAACTGTGTCACCTGTGTTAACACTTAAGTACTATGTGTGTGTGTGTGTGTGTGTGTGTGTGTGTGTGTGTGTGTGTGCGCGCGCGCGCGCGCGCGCGCGCTCCTGATACATGACAGAATTTTGTGTGACTGACTTATTTATTTAGAGGGAGTAAGTGGCTTTTAAATTTATCATCATCATCATTATAATTCGGGGGGTATATTAGTTTGCTTTCTATTGCTGTGATAAAGACCATGAAGATCAAAGACCAAAAGCATCTTGAGGAGGGAAAGATTTCAGCTTATAATTGTAGTCCATTAGGAAGAAAAAACAGGGCAGGAACTGAAACAGAGAACGTGGAGGAACATTGCTTACTGGCTTGCTGTTATTCATGGCTCACACAACTTGTTTCTTATAAAAACCATCTTCCCAGGGCTGGCACTGCCCACAGTGGTCTGTGCCCTAGGACATCAATTATTGATCAAGAAAACGACCTATGGACTTGCTTACAGGCCATTCAGATGGAGGCATATTCAAAGTTGAGATTCCCCCTTCCAAAATGTGTCACGTTGACAAAAAGCTAACCAGGACAAGGGGGTTGATTTCAAGGTCAAGTTTGTTTGCTAGATGTGATATCTGTGGACCTCAAGGGTGACATTATTAGAGTCTGCCAGAAAGTGCAGAGGTGCACACCTCCCCTGGAGGATAGTCTATTAATGCCAGTATTAATGGTTGTTCCAATTTGGGCTATAGCTCTGAATGATACATATTTTAATTTAGTTAACTCTGTTTTTAATTAAAATTTTTCCTTACTATATAGTATAATATAAAAGAGAAATACTAATACTCAGCAAATACACTTATGATTAGATGCCATTCAAGGCTGACGTGTGTTCACACTAATGAGCTGTAACTTTCCCTCATGAATTTATCATTTCCTCTTGGAAGTGCTTATCTTTTTAAAATGGTGTAAACACATTTTCTGTTAAAAATTCTTTTATACAGATTTTCAGGGCTTGGCTATGTGGTTCAGTGGGTAGAGTGCTTCCCTAGCATGAAGGAAGCCCTGGGTTTGATACCTCGTACAACATAAGGCAGGTGCAGCCATGCACAGCTTTAATCGCAACATTTTCAAGGTGGAGGCAGGACAAAGATCAGAAGTTCAGGTTTATCCTCAGGCTATATAACAGGTCTCAGGCCAGCCAGGACTGCATAAGAGTCAAAAGTGAAAATAAAACAAAAAAAAAACAGTATAACAGATTTCCAGTTATCCATCAACTCATTCGAGAAATAAAAAATTATAAATACCATTTAAACTACTGACAATGTTTAAGATCACAGTTTCCTAGCTGCCCAGTAGAGACAGAAAGCAGACCATTTTTGTTATTGTCCATGTCATGGAGTGTCCATAGTTTCCCTCTGTTTGTTTAGCTCCCCAGGGAGTGAACTGCAGGCTTTCAACCTTACGTAATTGAATCCTGTTGCTTGTCTGCTTGTAAACCATACTTTTACATGTCAGTAGCTTTTTTTTTTTTTGAGGTTTTCATGCATGCAGCGCTAATTAATTTTGTTGTTATAAATATCCCATTACTTTTCTACAGACACCATGGATTTGTTCTCATTTATTGATGGACGTTGAATTCATACTTAGAATTCATCTACAAAAATACACAAGGACGTTAGCGTTCTTCTACCTGCCTTGTTGCTGAGAAGATATGAGGGGCTCTGTGGAATTCTCTTTACTAGAAATTGAATCAACAATGGCAGGCAGGCTCACTTCTGCCATTTGAACAGACAATGACAAATCCCTATCAGCCTGTTAGTGATGAAGCAAATTTCCAGTTCTTGCCTTATATAATGCTTTTTGAAACAAAGCAATTTTATATTTAAAATATCTTTATAGCCCTGTAATGCAGTATGCTTTTAACAACAGTATAAACCAGAGGAAATAAATCAGAGAAGACTGCATAGGTGGGCTCATCTGAACAGTTCAAAGCAATCTTGTACCGTGATATCCTAATTACTCCAGACAGTGTTCTTACAGAGAAATGTAGGTTTATGTAATATTTTTAGGTAGTAGATACCCTGCTTGAAAAGTTCTGCTAGTTCTTCCTCCAACCCTCCTCCCCCCATACACCCTTCCTTTCTCTCTTTCAAATTTCTTCCCTTATCTTTGATACAAATATAAGCTTTTGATTTCACTTTCATTAGTATAAAATATTATTCATTGTTTGATTTTGCTTTTCTCCAAATATTTCTGAGAACTTCTCTTTGAGGTTCCTGGCCACTGCAGTTTCCCAAACCTACTTATAAATCTTGTTTGTCTGTACTTATTAATTTCAAGAAATTCTGTATATACTTGGAGTCTAACTATTTCTCCCTTTTATAGATTCTAAATGTGGTTCACCCTCTTGTAACTTACCCTTCAATTTGCTTTGTGATGTCTTCTTAATATTCAGATGGTGAAATCTCATACATAAAACACTTCAGTTTATCATCTGTTTTTTTCTAAGTGTTTGTTTATTTGTTTGGAAACAGAGTGTCATGTTACTCTGACAGGCCTGGGATTCACTCTGTAGCTGGGATGATCTTAAACTCTGGTCTCTACCTTCGCTGCTGGGGTGACAGCTGTGTGCAACCATTTCCTTTCTGTTTGCTGCTTGGACTCCCATTTGGCCACCACACTGTCCTTGTCAAGTGGTCCCTGGTCCATCCTCAAACAATGTGACCTCCAAGCAGCCAGTGGCAAAGCTGCCACCTCTCTCCTTGGATGTGGTCTCCCGAGTGCTCTTTCTGATCGCTGCCCAGTGGAGTGTCCACGAATCTGTCTTCAATCGCTTGCCTCTCCTTTGTTGTTGCTTCTATTTGTTTTCGTTTGATTTTGTTTTGATACAGGATTTCATTCAGTCCAGACTGACCTCAAACTTAGGAAATAGCTGAGGATGACCTTGAACTCTTGACCCTCCTTCCTTTACCTCCAGAGCGCTGTCTTTGTAGGTGTGTGCTGCAAGCGGTTTATGCAGCTCTGGGGATGAACCCAGGGCTTCATGCATGCTAGACAAGCTTCCAGCAGAGCTGCAGCCTCTGTCGCTGGCAAATTCTTCATTTGGCCATTCGTGATTTCTCTGTGCATCAAGATTTAAGTGGAAAATTTTTCCTCCAAATGTTTTTACATTGCTCTAGCATGTTGTAGCATCCATTGTTATGACTTACAGGTGCCATGTCATTTTGATTTTGGAAAAGTTAATGTGAATTTCTTATTTGAGTTTTCTCTTGATTTGGGGGATTTGCTCTGCAATATTGAAACTCTATTATGATACAGCACACTGTGTGCTTTTAAAATTAATTATACTGAAAAGCCATTTTTGATCTGAATATTTTCTTCATGATTTTTTCTAATAATTTCTTTCCTTTTTTTTTTAATTCCTGGAAATGATGGAACCCAGAAACTTGGATATGTAATGCAAGCAATCTACCAGGGTTTTTGCTTCCCCTCCACTATTCGTGTGTGTGTGTGTGTGTGTGTGTGTGTGTGTGTGTGTGTGTGTGTGTATGTGTGTGTGTGTGTGTGTTCAGGTCTACACGCACACAAGTGTGGAGATGAGAGTTCAACCTCAGGTGCTATCCTCAGGAGCCATCACCTTGTTTGACACAGGGTCTCTCATCAGCTTTGAAATCACCAAGGGTGGACTGGTTGACCAGCGAGTCCTGGGAACTCTCCCTCTCCCTTGTGTGTGACTGCAGTTGTGGCACAATATTGTCAGAGGACAGTCTCAGGCGTTGCTTCCTCCTAGTTTGAGGAAGGGACTCTGCTGGGTTTTTGCTGTGTACCCCAAAGTTGGTGGCTCATGAGCTTCTTGGGGATCCCTATGTCTCTGCCTCACATCTCACTATAGGAACACTAGGATTGCAGGTGCTCACGCTATGCATCCAATTTTTATGGTAGGTGCTGGGGATTCAAACTCAGGTCCTTTGGCTTCCATGACAAGCATTTACCCACTTTGGAATGTTTCTTTCTCTGAAATCTGATGACCTCTGTATATCTACTTAGACTTAGTGTAGAGACTTGGAGACCAAGTGTAAACTTTGATGTGTATTTCACTGGAGAGCGATCAGGAGGAAGCCAAGATATTTGAGTAGCTTTCTCCACACCAATTATAAGTTTCTGGGCCCATTTCTACAACAACAATAACTTTTCAAGCTACCACTTGGGGTGTATTTTTGTTATAGTTACGTGGCACTTCCAATTTTCACACTTACAGTGTGCACTGGGGCTCACACTGTTTCTTTGTTGAGTTTTTCTGTGAAGACAGGTGAGTTTCTGTCTACTTCTCTCATAGTGCTACCTGCCATCAATGGTTGGTCTCTATTGTCACATTTGTCCTATGATTGTGTCCTTTCCTCTCTTCCATCATTTAATGACGTTTGGGGTAGGTTGATCAGGTACGTTCACTCTTCCCGGCGTCACAGCAATATCTACACTGAGCCATGTGTCTACACTGAGCCATGTGTCTACACTGAGCCATGTGACGTAACATCCTGTACAGAAGCGTCTGAAGAGCCTGCCTGGGCCAGCTCTGTGCACACTAAGGGCAACAATGGGACAGTGTTCTGCTTTGCTTTCTGTTGCTGTGACAAAACACGGACCCAAAGCAGCTTTATTTCATCTTACGCTTGCCGGGGATAGTCCATGGCTGAAGGAAGTCAGCAAGAAACCAGGGCGGGAACCTGGAGGGAGGGACACAGCAGGCACTGTGCAGAAATGCTGCTTATAGTTTGTCCCCGCAGCTTGTGCAGGCTGCTTCCTTATACCATTTAGGACCACGTGACCAAGAGTGGCACCGGCACAGTGAGCTTGGCCTTCTTGTATCTGTTATCAATCATGAAAACACCCCAAAGATACGCCCACAGGACAATCCGATGGAGGCAATTCCTCAACTGAGGTACCCTCTTCCCAGATCAAGTTGATAAAAACTAACCAGCACAGATAGGAAGATATGTAATAATAATAATAATAAAATCTATAATCAAGTTGGCATTTTCTCATCTCAAAATTCTAATGATAACAAGTCAAGGAGATATAAAAACAAGTTTGAAATTAAAAAGAAAATATTACTTCAGTATTTTGAAGTATGTTTCATCACAATAGATGAAGTAGAAATATATTCACTCACTGTTTTTATACAAGTTATTGAATCTTAATATACTTGATAAATTTTAATAACACTGAGAATTATTATGCATATTAAAATATTTTTATTTTTATTTGACTTTGTCTCCTTCTTGTCTTTGTTTCCTTTTGAAAACTGGAACAAATACCTTGCATATACACAGTTGAAACATAATGATTAAGGAAATAATTATATAAATTGACCATTACACAGGTGTTTTATTATTTTACATTTTCTTATTGTACTATGATTATATAATGGCATGATTTTGCCAATAAAATTCACTTTCTCTTTATAATCTTAGTATTTACACTATATGGCAAAAGTATGATCTGTGTGGCTATGTACATTTTGAGGCGACACATGTGTATCTATGTGTACATGTGTTTGAGGGGGCGTATACGTATGCACATGTGTGTGTGCACATGTGTGTGCACTTCTGCCTGTGAGTGTGGAGCCAAGAATGTGACACTGGGTGTTATTTCTCAGATTCTGTCTACCTTTTGTTGAGACAAGGTCTCTTATTGCCTTGTAACTTGCCAAGTAGGCCAAGATGACTGGTCACCAAGCTCCAGAGAACCACCTGACTCCCCATGCCAGATTACCAGTTCATCACCATGCCCTAGAGAACCACCTGACTCCCCATGCCAGATTATCAGTGCATCACTGTGCCCTGGAGAACCACATGACTCCCCATGTCAGGATTACCAGTTCATCACCATGCCCTAGGGAACCACCTGACTCCCCATGCTGGATTACCAGTGCATCACTGTGCCTGGCTTTTATGTGGTTTCTGGGGATCAAACTCAGACCTCATGCTTCATACACTTTCCAGACTGAGTCATCTCCAACTCCCAGCTCCTAAATGAAGGAATTTTAAATACAAAATTGGTTGAATGCCAATCCAGCTACGTATAGCAGTTCTGGGAGTTTTTAGGGTTCTGTGTCACAGAGATCTGGTCTCAGAATTATTCATGTGTCTTCAGAATCAAGGCTGCAATTACAAGTAAAATCTAAAGAGTTAATTAAAAACCAGCAACAGCAGCAATAACAAACACACAACAAAGACCTCACAATGGCCCCCAGTTTCAGTTCCAGTGTGCTAAGAGTTTAGAAGCCTTCTTTCCCTCATAAAGGCAAAGCACAAGCCAAACTGAAACAATTTAAAAAGCCTTTCTTAAATGTGTCAGAGAAGTGAGGTCACAGAAGTAAGGTCATAGGAATGAGGTCACAGAGCAGACCAC
Source organism: Peromyscus maniculatus bairdii (assembly GCF_049852395.1). NCBI lineage: Eukaryota > Metazoa > Chordata > Mammalia > Rodentia > Cricetidae > Peromyscus > Peromyscus maniculatus. Next base: position 64,466,497 of record NC_134856.1, read on the forward strand.
TGCCCCAAATGGGAGAAATGACGCTCCAAACCCAGAGAAGTACCTCTTACCGGATCACAACTCTCACGAGTACCTGGTTGCTGTAGAGAAGCTGTGTCCTCCAGGCCCGACATGGATGTCCCCATCACAAAGCACAGCTTCTGTGGTCACCAAGAGAGGCCTTGGCAGAGGCTAAAAGTCATGGGAACAGAATAAGCAGGATATCACCGTTAATGGCTAGATCCATAGCAAAGGTGCTGGTAACCTGAAAGTGAGGTTTCCCAGATCCCTCCTGCTGCAGCGCCATGAGACCTTGGTAATGGTTAAGTGTGTCTCTTGTCACCTCCTCCCATGGTGACTTTTCTTCTGCAAAACAAACCCACTTCTGCTGGGAGGTTCCCTGGTGGTGGTCACCCACGCAGGGCTGGGACTCTTCAGTGGTGCAGCTTTTCAAGAGTCCCCATCCCTGCTGTAGGTAGATAGCATCCTCTCAAAGGCTCAGACCTGGGCCTGGTGTGTCAGTGCCCTCTCTGTTGGAGTGAAGACATGTTTGTTTATGTCTCTCCAGGACAAGTCATGCCCTAGGAAGGGTGACCTGAACCATAACGGAGGGTCTGTTTCAGCTCTGTGTGAATCAAGCTGAGTCACTTAGCCACAGGAGCGGCCCTCACATACTTTTGGAGTACCTACCACAACCTCTCAATGAAGACTGGAGAAAACCTCAGCGTCTGAAAGGGAGACGGGAAATGAGTTAGATATAAACCATGTTCTGTTCTCTCCCTGCCCCGCCCCCCAAAAGAAGTCCTTTGAAATTAATTTTGAATTAGTATACAAAATGATACACCTCATTGTGAATGACAATTTCTTACGTGTGTGTCATTGTACTTGGCTCATATTCATCCACCATTACCCTCTCCTGTCACCTCTTCCCATGGCCACCTTCCTTCTGCCAAACAATCCCACTTCTGCTTTGATATGGCACACTATTTATAGTAAATATATGATCCAGATTCTACATGTGGGAGAAAACGTGCATTTACCTCATTCCCCCACTACGGACTCCTTTTCACTTCTCTCCAGTCCCTCTAGGCTCCTCCTCCTCTTTCCACACGGCTTTCCTCCCACTTTTACATTTTCTTCATGCAGGTTTGATGTTCATATTCCAAATATGAGAAAAAAAAACATACGGTGTTTGTGTTTGGAGTCTGACTTCCTTTGCTTAGTATGATGGTTTCCAATTTCCGCCGATTTCCCCTGTCCATGACATCATTTCAAAACTGTTTGTGGCTGAATGAAACTACTGCTGTGATGATGTGTCTCAATTATCAACTGGATGGGATCTAGAATCACCTGAGAGATGGGTTTGTGGCCATTCCTCTGGGGGCTTATCCTGATGAGGGCAATTAATGTGGGAAGATCTACCCACCGTGGGGGATACCAGTCTCTGGGCTAGCATCCTAGACTGCATCAAAAGGAGAAAGTGAGCTAAGCACAAGCATCCAGTTGCTCTTTGCTTCTTGACTGGAGTAAGAATGTGACCAATGGCGTCAAGCTGCTGTTGCCATGGCTTCTATATGGTGGCAGATGGTAGCCTTAACCTGCGAGCTAAAATAAACTATTTCTTCCTTAAGCTCCTTTTGCCAGGATATTTTACCCACCATACAGACAAGAAACTAAGACAACTGTGTGTAAGCCATCTTTTCTTTATCCATTCACCTGTTGCTGGGCACCTAGGCTGGGTCCATGTCTTGGCTGTTATGAATAACATTGAAATAGACTTGAGTTTGAAGACGCATCTGTGGCGTGTGGCCTTAGATTAGCAGCACAGCTGGCTAACATGGTGGTTCTTAGCTCTATTTTTAGTTCCCTAAGAAACCTCTGTACTAACTTCCAGTTCTGTTGTTAATGAGGCTTGCTCAAGAGAAAATATTTTATCAGAGTCTTGCCTGGACATCTAGCTCTAGGCTTTTCTAGGAAAATAAAATAAAATAAAGGAAAATTCTTGTTAGTAGACCAGCTTTGCAAGCAGTGTCAAAAATAAGTTCTTCCGTGAAAAGAGAAATAATGTAGATCTGAAAGTCGGGGACACACACACACACACACACACACACACACACACACACACACACACACACACACAAATCCTGAAGGACATTGGAGAATGTCAATTTAAAAATATTATGTGTGTGAGGGTTTTGCCTGTGTATACATGTGTGTAGCACACATGGTCATGGTGCCTGCAGAGGTCAGAAGAGGGGGGTCAGATCATCTGGAACTAGAGGTACAAGTGGTTGTGAGCCACCATGAGGGGGTCGGGACTGGAACCAGGTCCTGTGGAAGAGCAGCTGGTGCTCTTAATGGCTGAGCTGTCTCTCCAGCACCCCAAACCCTTCATTTCCATATTTTTAAGTTCATAACTAACAATGTTTCCAAAGTAATAGTAACAACTGTGTGTATAATTGTTTGTGTGCACATGTAGATAAACGTGTATTTTAATATATTATATGCAATGAAATGAATGGTAGCATTGCTATGAAGAGCAATATAACAATTTAAAAACCAGCTTATTATAGCTGCTCTCCCTGCCTATGAAGTGGTATAGCATTGTTTGAAAGTAGCCATGGGCTGAATATATTGCCAACTCTAAGACAATCAATAACAAGTTTTCAAAGAAGCATCATTGACAAGACAAGAAAAAAGAGAGAACACAATTATACCAAACACTCCATTAAAGTAGCAGAGGCAGGAAAGGAGAGGGACCTGGGAGCAAAGAACAGGAACTGATACAGAACACTGTGTCCAAGGTCCATCAGTCGCCACCTTGAGGTTCATGGTCCCAGCACATACCAGGCAGGAGGAGGAGGATTATGAGTTCAAGGTCAGCATGCTCTACATAATGAGACCCTGTCTATAAACAAACAAATGAGTAAGTATCTGGGGATAAAGCTCAGAGGCAGAGTGTTTGCCTAGTGCATGAGAAGCTTTGGGTTTAGTCCCTAGAACCACAAAAACATAATAAAATAAATGATATAGATGACCAGAATGTATTAAAAAAAAACAGATGTGTGTTGTCTAGAACGAATACATTTAAGTATCACAATGTATGTATATTACAAATAAAGAGACAGAGGGAAAAGCTGGCCATGCTAATATTAATTAAAGAAAGCCACAAAGGCCTTACTGATTTCGGAGACCATAGTCATCAGAGGAAGTAAAATGATTGGGATTAAGTGACAACAGTTATACAATGACAGAAGGGTCGGATTTCCAGGAAGAAATAGCCATCCTGACTGTGTATGGACCGATTTTGTTCTTAACAGGACATCTCGTCAGGGGAAACTATTTACTAGTGACTGCAATGGTGGGATTGTATCAGAGGCTAACCTGCATGGAGAAATTGCTACCTAGCTCCAGACAAGAAAACGTCAGAATATGTGAGATGAAATCAGACAGGGATGCGAGGAGAGACAGAAAAATCTCGGTGATTGTCAGAGCTGGGCCTTTTCACAGGAGTGAAGACAAGAGTTCCTCAGCCCCTGCCTTCTCAGTCTTCCTGGGTGCATCTCTAAGTTCCATAAAGGACTCTGGAGTAACTCCATGTGGAAGTTCAGATCTTGCAGGAAAGAGACTCCTCTCCTCACCGTGAAAACATCTCCCCACTCAACTGCATTAGGGGATTTGAATGTCCTCTGCATTGATGAACAACAGTTCATCCAAACGAGTGCTTCTCTAAAAGGCGGTGATACTGATTCCTGTCTCCTCTGTGACTGACAGATGTATCAGGCCACAGTCCCAACGAAGAAAACCATGATGAGCCAGGCCATAAGACTTGAGCATCTCTCTCTGAGTAAGAGAAAAACTCCCAGGGAAAATGGGGCAAAGAAATGAGGACAAGGGTAAATTAATGTTATGAAACTTGTTGTGAAGAAAACAAAGCTGGTTAATTTTTACTAAAGGCAAGCTGGGTAAATAATGTTAGCCAAAAGGGTTAACAGGAGGTGGGTGGATTTTTATAAATATAAAAGGAAAAATATGTACTCTGAAGGAATGCTAGCACTGCTTAGCAATTTAGAGAGCTTTCATCTTCAAAGAACCTTACATGTTGACTAATTAATCCTTCCAACACCCTTGTGACGTAGACGTGACAAACAAGGACAGAGGCCAGTCTGAAATGACTAATCTCCCAAGCTCACTGGTTGAGAGAAGAACTGTGAAAGAGTGCCCATCACTAATGAGGAAGAACCTATGTAAAAATGACCGGAATTTTAAAGATGTCCCTTCTGTGCTTCGGCATTTCCTGCTCTTTTGGAGCAGAGATGTGTGTGCATGCTTTCAAAATACATTTCCAGACCTGTAGGACCAATCACAGCGTTGCAAGGAAAGAATCTACCGCTGTTTGAGCTCAGTTAATGCTACACTAATGTGAAATACTCAAACAACCCATGCTTGAACTCTGGCTGTTAGCAAAAGCACAGAGTCGCTTTTCATAATGTATAATTGCTGTCCTTCCAGGAAAAGCACAGACTGTGAAACTTCAGTGGGGTAAAAGGAATAATACTTATTAGGGGCTTATGCTAATTTTGCATCACGTAACTTGTATATTCTTTTAGTCATTCAATCACCCAGGCAAGTATGCAAGGCCCAATTAAGTGAGAGACCTAAGCATTCCAGGCTCCTAATCAGCAGGCACTAATTTTGGAAACTTCACACCGAGGCTACAAATGCCATCAACATGGCAGTGAAGTTCTTCAATCCCATCCCACATTCCCGAGCTCAGGCAGAGCTGAGACAGAGAGCTGATCTCCTGTTTGCCTGGCACAGTGCCGAGGTGTAACACCAAAGTTATCTGGAAGGCACCTAAAGAGAATCAGCAGGCCTTGAGCCGTGCCTTCATCCCTTAAACTGTCTTCAGAAACTGTTTCCACATCATCATTCCTGGCGGACAAAGAACAAAAAGAACTAAAGCCCATGCAGGAGCTCCCAGGGTGGCGTCTCTCACGGCCTTATACCAACTCTAACTGAAACAGCCTGGCTTAATCCACCAAAATAATTTACTGCTAATTAGCAGAGGTTTGGGGTTTTCTTGTAATAAATGGAATCTTAGACTCTCTGCTCTAAACAATTTCTGTAACTGAAAAATGCAGGTAAAGCTGTATGGAAGCATCAATCAATGTATTGCTAATAAAGTTGTTGTAAGATAAAAATAGATGGTAGGGGAACTGGAGCTATGGCTTGGCAGTTAAGAACACTCAATGCCCTCTCAGATGATCCAAATTCAGCTCCCAGCGTCCATGTTGGGGGACTCATAGGCACCTATAACTCCAGCTCCAACACCTCTGACCTCCATGAGGACCTGTTTTTATGTGCACGCTACCCACATATAGACACACATACGTATATGTCATTAAAAATAATAAAAATGGACTATTTTAAAAATAGATAGTTAATATACAATTAGGAAACGTGTTTACTTTTAAAAGGCTTTTCAAAATTAGGAAATACTAATCTATAAGTTTTATTCAGCTTCAACATTTTAATTAAAATAAACCGTGGAGAGCAGATTCTGTTCTGGCCTCATTCGCTCCATCTCCAAACCTTCCCTACCCAGTTCACAGCGCACACACTTCCTCCAAACTCTGCTTTCGCTCTTGGAGCAAAATGTGTGTAGCTGCTGTTTCACGACTACAGCTTATTTCCTATGGCTCTGTCTGTAAAGGGCGGTGACGCTCACCCACCATGATCCAATCATGCGAGCGACACACCTTCTCCAGAACTTGTAGAAAAAAACAGCACGGAACCCATGACTAGAATAACAGCAAGCCTCTGCTGTTGGCACTCTGAGGTGACAGCAGCCCAGAGCCCCCTTTATGTGGTCATGGGGGCAGCCCTTCCTTGCCAGCTCAAGGGACAGCTGATGACAGCGGTGAGCCTCTGGATTACAGACCTGCTACCCCAGGCGCCAGCCTTCCTCCCCTGGCTCTTGTGATAGCTCTCAGAGCGGGCACATGTAGCCTCACCGCGCTGCTTCTAAAACAGTTGCTAAGACTGTTGGAACAGGACTGAGACAGGAGTGATAAAAGACTAGATATTCCCTTAAACTGCTACAGTGTTCCTTCCAAAATGATAGTCCCGGGAGGTGCTGAGGAAAGAATTCCCGCCTGGCCCAGCTCTGTGTTGGCCCCATCTTGTTAATACTATGTGAGTTTGTGTGTTTTCAATCTCTTTTTCTTTCCTTTCTGTCATGCAGTTGACAAATGCTGATGAGTATGTACCCGCTGGCACTACAGTGCTGGGCACCATGGTATAGATAGGAAGCCCCAAACCATTGACTCCTGCCATTTACAAACATCAGTAACCAAAGAGGCTGAGCCCAGAGTGCCCCACCCCCCAAAAAAACCTTAAAGGCATCTGCTTACCACATCGGTGTACAGCATGTGCACAGAGGAGAATGTGACAGTGAAACCCATTTTTTGTACATGTAATGCATACTAAACTATGAAGGAAAGTCCCATCAGTCCACTGTATTCCGACCACTCAGACACGTTTCTATTGAATTATATCTCATCCTGTAGTTTTGTCTTGTTACTTGGCCTCATTTTTCTTTCTGCTTGAAGAACAATCCTAAGCTCTTTCTCTTGTGAGTGAACAACAGAATTTCCCAACGCGTGCACATGCAAGGATAGCTGTGTTCATGTCTACTTTGAAGACATTTTCTCAGGATGTAGGATTCTAGTTTGGCTTCTGTTTTCCTTTCGTGATCCTCAGACGCCATCATTATCTTCCAAAGCGTTGTTCCTATGGAGATGCGAGACACAGACTGTGTTTTTCTTTGAGTGTCTTTGCTTTTTTTTTTTTTTGTCTCTTGTCCTCAGCAGATTGTATGGTTCTGACCAGTTGTGACCCTGCTTTACAAACCTCATCTGTGTGAGCCTCGGTTTTCCTCAGATCTGTATCCTGATGGCATTTTTTTTTTTTTGGTTAGTTTTGGAAAAGCAATGATCACTTTCATTTTCTCTGCTTTATTCCCTCCCTTCTGGCACTACAGAAATGTAGTTGTTTATTTATATGGCACACATTCAACACTCATATATGGCATGGAGCGAGGGCCCAACACACATGTAATTAGATGCGTAGACAAATGGAATGTGAACACACAATGCATTTCTTTTCATTTATGTATTTATTTTGTGTGTATGTATAGGTGTTCATGTTCCGATGCGTGGGTAGACATGTATATGTGCATGTGGAGGTCACAGGATGACCTTGGATATTGTTTCTCAGGAGCCACTCACCTTGTTTTCTGAGACAGGGTTTCTCTTTTGCTTGGAGCTTGCCAAGTGGTCCTGGCCGGCTGGCCAGTGAGCCCCAGGAATCTGTCTGTCTCTAGTACCCCACCACTGGGTCGAGAAGTGCACGACACTGTGCCTGACTTTTTTTTAATGTAGGTTTTGGGGATTGAACCCAGACCCCTCCACTTGTGAAAGAAGTACTTTGTCAACTGGGCTGTCTCCCCAGAACATCTTTGCTGTTTTCGTTTTTTCCTGTCTGTTGATGTCAGTGATTTGTCTTATTTCTCTGATCAGCTCGCTGACTTTTTCTCCTCCTCTGTCAACCCACTGTTAAGTACAGTTAAGTCTAAATTTTGGCCTATCGCATTTTCAACTCTAGAATTTTGATTTTATTTTAGACAATACAAATTCCTCTGATTGTGCTCCGTTTTTGTCATGCAAATTTTGGAAAAATAATGACTGCATTATTTGAAGTTCATCTATCATAAATTCACTCATTTGGTTAAATGAGTTGTTTCTACTGCTTTATCTTGGTGTGTTTTGTGTGCTCGGGAACTTGGTGTCCAGTGACAGGCATTGTGCAGACTCTGTATGACATCATGCTTTGTCTAAAAGGGTTAACCCCAGCTGATACTAGAAATACAGTCAAGTAGGATAAAGATCATGTATTAGGGACTTCAGTCCAATGTGGAGTGGCAACGTTTGTCCAGTTAAGTCTCCCTCTGGTTGTACCAGACTCCTAGGGGAAAGATTTCCAGGATTCCTGTGGAGATCTGGGGATGCTTGCTTGGATCCTTCTCCACAAATCTCCTCAGAGTATAACTCCTTTCTCTTCAGCATAGGGAGTTGAGTCAATGAAAAATGATTATCCTCTAAGGGTTTTTATTCTTCTCCCCCAGGAGTGTTACAATCAGGACTGTATATGGAGATTCGGGAAGTCCTGTGAGTGGGTAAAGGCCACAGTCTGACCTGAGCTGCTGAGGTAAAATGCAAGGTTGGCAGCAGGGATTCCTATAAGGAGACATACGGGGGCACCCTTCTAAATGTATGGGTGAGTGTGCTGGGTGATTACATCAGAATTTCCTCAAGATTCTGAGCCCATCAAGCTGAGATATTGTTTGCAGGCAACAGGAAAGCTGAGGTTAGTTTAGAAGAGTTTTAGTGACGAAATACACATTTGAGAGTAGAGCTGAAGACGTGAGAGGGGAGGGGCACGCCGCTGAAAACATGTGAGGAAGAGGAGAAGAGGCCACAGGACCACATCCCTGAGAGAGCACATCCGCTTTGGACATATTCTCCTAATTGGACCTGTGCTTGCCAGTCTGGGGGCAGAATTCTATTTTACAAAGTGCTCTGTGTAGAAGTGTCCATGGAGTTTCATAAAGAAAGGAGAAGAAGGAAATCAAGGAATAATCTGACAATGCACTTTTAGCTGTTCTTATCAGACACTCTAAAGATTCCATCTGAATAGTCTATGGAGACCACACGGGCCACGCTCCACCAATAATGAAGGACTCCGTTAACCCCGACTCCTCTTAGAGCTCTGCTCTTTCAAGGGTTGAAATGGCAGGAACAACCCAAAGAAGAAGAGAGATAAGAGAGTAGTCACAATGTGTGTGTGTGAAACTGTTAAAGAAGAAAACAATAGAAGTTATGAAAAGAATGATAAAAACACTTACAGAAAAAGAAAAGTGTGTTGTAATCCAGCGACTCAGATTGTTGGGCTGCGTGAGGAGCAGGGGGAATACACCAGTGTTGAAAGTTAATTTACTCTGAGCCATGGTTGTGATAAGCTTTGGCGCCCCACTTTGGAATGTTCCCCGAGTGCTGGGCTCGGGGCCTTAAGCACAGAGCAGCTCTTCAGGCTTCCTAACGAGGCAGGCTTGGGGCAAGCAGCACTGTGGCCATGGACTTACCAGTCAGTCTGCTCAGGACAAAGACAGCCAGGATTCTCCCTGAAGCAGCAAGCAAGACGTCCGCCTCACGGGCCAGCTCCATTTGCTAAGAAAGCATGACCTCTGATCTTTGCAACGTTTGACAGTCTTAAGGGCACATCACACTTGAAAGGGACCCATTATTAGAATAAAAAAATAATAAGTTTGGTTGGCTCTTTTAGCAGCTTTTCAGGATTCTAGGGCTGATATTGGTAGAAAATGGTTTTCTTTCTTTCTTTTTTTCCTGGGGAAGGCCTGGGATAGGAATAGAATAGAAAGTGAGGGAATACGTGCTTGATACCCATACTTTGTGGTTGGAGAAATGGCTCAGGCAGTCGTGCCTGCGTGGAACCTGAGTTCTGTTATCAGCACCCGTGTGGAAAGCCAGGCACGGTTCCATACACTTGTAATCCCAGCCCTGGGAAGGCAGGGTCAGTGAGTGGGCTCACTGGACAACCAGCCAGGCTGATTTAGTATGGTCCAGGCCAGTGAAAGTCCTTTCCCTACAAACAGGATGGATGGTTGCTGAGGAATGACTCCCAAGTCTGACCTCTGGCACACACGCGCGTCTGCACACACATCAACCCGGCCCCCAACAAAAGAAATAGACATGTGTGCCTTCGCCTGTGTGCTGTGGGATGTTCTGTATGTCCTGTGGGAGCCCATTCTCAAGTTCTTTGTGGCGTTACCCAGCAGGTCTGTATAGAGGATGATTAGGACCATGGGCCTGAGTGCAGGTGTTTGAGATGGTCTGCACTTGGCTGTGCTGGGGGATGGTCTGTATGTCAAGTTGCTCTGATTGGTTAATAAATAAAACCTGATCGGCCGTGGCTAGGCAGGATAAAAGGACAGAAAGGCAGAAGGAGACGCTGCAGCCGCCGCAATGACCAGAGAGGCTGCAGCCGCCGCAATGACCAGAGAGGCTGCAGCCGCCGCCATGACCAGAGAGGCTGCAGCCGCCGCAATGACCAGAGAGGCTGCAGCCGCCGCCATGACCAGAGAGGCTGCAGCCGTCGCCATGACCAGAGAGGCTGCAGCCGCCGCCATGACCAGCAGCATGTGAAGACGCCAGTAAGCCACCAGCCACATGGCAAGGTATAGATGTATGGAAATGGATCAATTTAAGATAAAAGCACAGTTAGCAAGATAAGGACAGTTAGCAGGAAGCCTGCCACGGCCATGCAGTTTGCAAGCAATATAAGTGTCTGTGTTTATTTGGTTGGGTCTGAGCGGCTGTGGGACTGGCGGGTGACAAAGATTTGTCCTGACTGTGGGCGAGGCGAAAAAATCAAGCTACACCTGTGTGTTATCAGTACGGCATTCCTGTCTTCATATGGTTTCATTCCCTTGATTAAAGCACAGACTTCTGGGTGTTGCTGGAGGGCTTCTCTCCAGGTTTCCCAAGCCCCGCAGCCCCACAATCCACTTATAAAATAATCACTCAGACGCTTATATCACTTATAAACTGTATGGCCGTGGCAGGCTTCTTGCTAACTGTTCTTATATCTTAAATTAACCCATTTCTATAAATCTATACCTTGCCATGTGGCTGGTGGCTTACCGGCGTCTTCACATGCTGCTTGTCCTGGCGGTGGCTGCAGTGTCTCTCCCTCAGCCTTCCACTTCCCAGAATTCTCCTCTCTCCTTGTCCCACCTACTTCCTGCCTGGCCACCTACTTCCTGTCTGGTCACTGGCCATCAGTGTTTTATTTATATAGAATGATATCCACAGCATTTCCCCCCCCCCTTTTTTTTTTAAAAAAAGTAAGGTTTTAACTTTAACATGGTAAAATTACATATAACAAAACAATTATCGAGCAAGAATTACAGTTACAATATTAAAGAAGATGTCCTATCTATCTTATATTTGTGAGTTTAAGGTTTTATAGCTAACTTATCTTTTATCATAACTGAGGAAATTACAACTATCTAGTTTTCAACCACATCAAAGACCTGAGAAGGAACATAATGGTACCTGAGAAATGGTAGATAGATGCAAGCAACTTTTGGGAATCTTGCAAGAGTAGACCAAGACAGCTGGCAGCCTGGACAGTCACCTAATGTTTCTCAGCATTGTTGGTGCATTCAAATTGGCTACAGGCCTCGAGTATCTGACAGACCATTTTCAGAAGCAGGAATTCTGAGAGACCATCTTACCCTGTCTTGGCAGAGTACAGTGGTCGCTTTCGTTGTGTCCCACTTGTCCAGAAAGGACAGCATTGCATTTGTACTGTCAGCCATCAAGGCAAGGGCAGTTCTTTGCCCAGTAGGCCATTTTGTGCCAAAAAGACAAACTTCCAAATGGAAATGTCTTAGAAGCCCAACATTCTCTCGGGATCAATTGGTGCAGCCAGGAGCAATTGTGTCTCACGTCAACAGAATTTTAAGTTATTTAAATGCCATATTCTCTAGGTCTATGAAGTGTTTGAAGATTACCTATCTATCTGAAATATATCTATGTATACCTAGAAAACTTAACTAACATGGCTACAGATATGATTATCATAGATGACTAATTATTAATCTATTTTTTAATTATCCATTACAATTTTAAATGAGTTACATAAACATAATACCTCAAACAAGAATAGAAATATATATATACACAGTATAACAATATTAACTTCAAGTTTGTATCAATAAACTAAAATTTATACCAATGTAAAACATTTTAAACATAAACTAAAATCTATACCAATGTAAAACATTTTAAACAAGTTGTTCTTTAAAAGTAGGTTGATTAATCTATCCTTTTATCTTATCATCTCTATATCCTCCTATATATCTATATCATATCCCCTTTTCTTTTTTAGAAAGAGATCACATTTATAATCAACCTGTTTTAAATAAAAATATTGTTTTTCTCTGTCCCACACCATCTGGGTGTTCAACTTAACAGTCAGGTCCAAAAAAGCTAGCCCGACCTTCTTGAACTTTAAGAAGTCCCAATTCTCCCCCTGACCATTTAGCTACCTTTAGTAGCTATGAATGTCCTATTGAATTCCAAAAAAAGAAGAGGCCAAGCAGCCAATCTTTTCTGCTAAGCTAGGCTAGCAATGTAAGCATTAGCCACCACACTGACAGGTTGCTGGCATGTTGCTACTCATCAGAATATAGCAGTGATTGAATGGGGGTGACTGCAAAGAGTGCACACCCCAAGTTTTGCTGGCCTGATTGTGTCCTAGGTGTGGTGATTTGCAAAACTCTCCTGGATGTGGATGTGACCACCAGGAGGCCCAACTCCCTGAAGTAAGCTATACAGTTACCTTCTGCTGGCATTTCATCTCATAAATAGTGCTTAATCTTTTCGACTCTATACAGAGACATTGCTTGTATTTATTCAATATGTGTTTGGGGTGACTTAGCATTTAGCGGCATAAAAAACATCCATCTAGTTAATATGAATGACAGGCAAGCTTGCCAGATTTAGCTAGTAAAAATAGAGAAGGTAAAGTTACATTTGAATTCCAGATAAACAGTGAATGGCTTTTTTGTATAGCCAGGGCACATGTAATAATTAGGACATGCTTCCACTAAACAATCACTTGTTGTTTGTATGCAATTCAAACTTAGCTGGTTTCTCCTGTTTTCGTTAGTCAGCCTGGGCCTTTAGGCTCCTTGGAGACTCTTTAGCATATGTTCTTCCAGAACATGTTGCTGGGGGCTGGGTGTCTGGCCCTTTACCCAGGGAAATATCTTCTCCAGGTCTAAAAGTCATAGCAAGTCACAAAGAGCATGCCACCTAGTGTTGTTGGGCCATTTAACCCAGTCACCAAGCCTTTCTGCCTACTTATTCACACACCACACACACACACACACACACACACACACACACACACACACACACACACACTACTTTGCCTAAAGTATTTATAGAAGGGATCAATTTTAATTTCCCCTACCCCTTGAGTACACAATTCAGAATCCCTCCAGCCAAGATTTATCATCTGTCTAATGCAGTTCTGGGGAAGGGGCAGGGCCAAGGGGGTGCTTAGTGCTGCCCCAGGGTAAATTGTCCCCACTGTCTCAATCTGAAGACCAATTTGCCTTACAGCCCCCTGCCTCCCAAGGAAGGAACTTGTTGGTTTGGGCAGTGTTTACCTTTCCTGCAAACAAATTCAACATTTTACAGACCAAGTGGATCTTAAAAAAAAAATCACAGGAGAACTGGGGAAGGCTGCCTGTGGTTTCTGAGTAGCACTCGCTGCCTCCTTCTAGGGAAAGCCTGTGCTCCTCACAGCTGCTGGTGGATAATCTGTGGAGCTGTGACCGCTGAGCCTCTGTGGTGAAGCTGCATGGCACCATGTTCAGTTATTTCCTGTAACGAAAATGGAAGACTCTGTCAGATAAAAAGCCGGAGTCCTTTTGTCTCATGTAACTGAACGCCAGGGTTGTCTGTGGAGAAAGGGCCACAAGAACACAAATACACTTAGGCTTTGTTTTCTCATGAAAGAGAAATGTTTCTAAGGCATCAGTAGCCACCAGCATCTGGGAAGCCTGCATGTGACCTGCTTTTTCTGAGCACTGCTCTGGAAGAGACATCTGTCTGTCTGTGTGTGCATCACACTGACTGAAGCTGCCATTCACACCCATTTCTCCACCTCAGAATTACCATGAGTCCTGGCCAAAGTTGTGGATGATTTGCTCGGTGTGTGGAGTTTGTCTGTGGTGGGGCTCACCACAGTTACTTTCTACAGTTTATGGTCAAGGGCAATGGGCAGGAGAAAGAACAGAAAGGCATAGATTATTCTTACCTTTGCTTCTCGGGGCCATCACTCTAGGTTTGTTCTTACAAACACATTCTTTCCTGCACTCAATGTTTATAGTTTGGGGTTTTTCAATTGGCGTGTTGACGTGATGTGAGTCTTGATTTGACTGCATGGGTCTTGTGTGTGGATGTGTGCGGAAGCCGGAGGACAACCTCTTGTGGTGTTCTTCAGGTACCATCCACCTTGTGTTTTGAGAAGGGCCTCTCATTGGCCTGGAACTTTCCAACTATATCAAGGATCCAGTTGCCTCCATTTCCCCAGCTCTGCGATTACAAATGCAGGCTACCACACCTGCAGGTTTGGTTTTGTTTGTTTCTGTTTCTGTTTCTGTTTTGTTTTTAACATGGGTTCTGGGATCCAGCTCAGGTCCTCCTGTTTGCCAGGTGCACGGTGAGTACTGACCCACTGAGCAATCTCCCTAGCCTCTTTCTTGCCTGCATGCCTTCTTGACTGTTGTCTGAAACATGGTGCTTAAATCAGCCTTGAGTACTTTTGATCCTGCACACTTCTTTACCCCACAGGTCCACACGCTGGTTGCATTTCTATCCTCAGTGAGGTCATCGCCCTGATGGGAATGCAGTCTGGCCCTTGCTTCCATGTGTTCAGAACCTGGGAATGTGGGGTTAGCCCTCAGGTCCCACAGCACCCCTGAAGTGAAATACCGTCTTGCTACTCTGTAGAACTATGCTTTCCCCAAGGAAAGTGGAGGCTGACCACAGTAACCGTCCAAGGCGCTGTCCCAGAAGGTGCACGTGAGGTCTGGGGAGACTCCAGTTAGCTTCTTCTCATCCTCTGACATCTGCAGCAAGTGCCGCTGTTATGAAGCCAGTGGTGCTATGTAGCAGCCTGGAGTAGACTGTATGTAGCTAGAGGCTCACAGCTTCTAGTGACAATGGAATCAGGGAAGGAACTCTATTGGACAATCCTGCCAAATTTTTATTTATGTAAAGTAAACTAGGTAACTGTTTATTCATATATATGGTAAACACCATCTAAGTCAAAATGATTGATTCTTAAGTTAAAAAGAAAACGACATAGTTTGTATCTTCTTTTCTTATTTTCATTACTTTCTCTGACAAAGTAACATTGATTTGAGGTCCACCATGTTCAAAAGATTCTTCTTTACCCAATGGAAAGCAGTCCTGAGCTGACCTCACAGCTGGTTTCCAGAGCAGACTTGACAGGCTGATTTCCAGTAGAAGATTTAATTCATTGCCAAGGTGCTTATTCAAACACTTGCTGGTCTTTGCTCCAGGAAGCTTTGTTCCAGCTCCAAAAATCGTTGTATATTCCCTTTTATTTAGCTCTTCTCTAAGGTTATTTACCTAATTACTTGTGCGTGTATACGTATATACATGTGTATGCACACGCATGTGTGATTATTTGAGTGTGCATGTATATGCACATGCGTGTGCACATACATGAGTGCACGTGTGTGCATGGTGTGCACAAATGTATGCATGTGTGCACAAGTGTGTGTGTGTGTGTGTGTGTGTGTGTGTGTGTGTGTGTGTGTTGTGCTATATGTATCCAGAGGCCCATTCTATCACTCTCCGCCTTGTTTCCTGGAGACAGCCTAGCTTCTCCCTGACAGTCAGTCATCAGGCCCCGGCAGTGTTTCTGTCTCCATCTTCCACAGCTCTGGGGTGACAGACATGCATGCAGTATGCCCCCCTTTTCCTTTGGGTGCTGCAGATTGGACATCAGGTTCTTCTGCTTTCTTAGCAAGACCTTACCCACTATACCATCTCCTCAAAACCTACATTGTTTTTTAATGAAGGTTTGCAATTTCTCTATAAGTCTTACCTCATGGGTATCTTATACTATATCACCTTATCTTGTAGGTATTTTATAACACACTTGCAAAATTAATACTTTAGGTAATAGTTATCATTAATTTGCATCTTACAGGTGGGGTGAGCTCAGATAGGGGTTACTTCCTTTTAAATTTATTTATTTATTCGTTTATCATGTGTGCACATGCGGGCGCTAGTGGAGACAAAACCTGACATTAGTATCTTTCTCAGTTCTTCTCATCTTACTTTTTTAAGATTCAAAATCATAAAGTGTGCATGTTTCTTGGCACAGGTGCTTGTGGGGGTCAGAAAAGGGTGTCCTTTGGCTCTGAAATAACGGGCTGTTGTGAACCGTAGTGGGTGCTGGGAACAAAATTCTGGGGCTTCCACCAGAGCAGCGAGCACTCTTAACTGCCAAGCCGTCTCTCCAGCCCTTCCGCCTCTCTCCCACTGAACCTGGAGCTCACCAGCTGGCTAGACTGATTGTCCAACAAGCCTTAGGGTCCTTCTGTCTGTCCCTCGTCCAGCACCAGGATTACAGAGAGTGCTGGCAAGTCTGGCTTTTGACGTGAGCTCTGAGGATCCACCTTCAGGACCTGATGCCCATGCAGCAAACGCTTTACCACTGGCCATCTCCCCAGCACAAGAGTTGATTCTTGATTTCTTTCATACAAGGTAAATCAGATGTTAACAGTGCCTGAGGCTGGAGTTCCCAGAAGACCCAACTGAGGAGAATTTATAAGTTGGATTAGGTCATATGACCATGTGTTGGGGTGGGATATATGCATGGCTAGATACGAACCAGAGCATCTCCCAGAGGCCTTACTTGCTACCATAAAATTTGAGCTCCTGATAACACAGTGCTCAGATTCTGAGGGAAAACGGCCCACAAGCCAGGACAGGGAAAGCAGGTATCCAGGAGAACAGAGTGTGTGCCATGGAATTAGATTCTGGGTTTTTTGTTTCTCAGCTGTGGAAGTCATGTGAGGACAGCTCATCTGTGCTCTATTGGTGGAAGCAGTCACAAACTGCTTAGATACAAGGGAAGGATGCTGACCCCATCCCCTAGTGGGAGAAAAGCATTCTGGAGTCATGTTGTAAAAGTGATGCACAGGTAACTTACTGTCGTTTTTATTGCCTCAGCAAGTGGTATTTTTAAATCCCCTATGCTTTCTGCTGACATATTAGCCTTGACATATTAACTATGAAACTAATAGCTGGTTTTCTTATTATTTACATAATTTACAGATGTTCTTCATATAGCTAATCTGATCACCTGCAGATGTGGAATGTTTTGTTTCTTCCTTTCCAGTCCTTATCTATTAAGGTGGTTTGTATCATTGGTGTTTTGTCTCCTATCAGGAGCTAAGACTTCCTGTGGCGGTTGAATGAGAAATGTCCCTTTAGGCTCGTGTATTTGAAATCTTGGTCCCTGGTCATTGGTATCATCTGAGGAGGTTGCTGAACCTTCAAGAATTAGAGCTGGAGGTAACAAGTCAGTGGGGGCAGGCTTTGAGAGTTCATAGCCACAGCCCTCTCCCAATTTACTCTCTCTGCTTTCTGTTTCCAATTGAGATGTGATTACTCAACTTCCCAGTCCTGTTACCATGCCTCTTCTGCTACTACGGACTCCTGCTCTGGAATCCTAAGACAAAATAAACTCTTTCTTCTATCAGATGCTTTTGTTCATGGTATTTGATTACAGCATTAGAAGAGTAACTACTACGTCCCCTTTTAACAGGATAGGAATGACGGCAGTCTTGTTCTTTATTCTGAAAGGAGTATTTTCAAATAAGAAATCTCTCTCGTCTTTTTCAATGCTTTGTCTTATTATAAATAGGTGTTGTCTTCAGAGATGTTCTGTGCCCATTGAGGTAATCTTGTCTGTTCGGTTGTGAGGAATTAGGATTGAGATTTAGTGCATAGAGTTCCTTAAGGTAAGCCCACATGTTCTTAGAGTAAACTCACTGTGTTCACAATGTGCTGGTTATTGTTAACCTGGATGTCTGTATCTTTGTTCCTGGGTAAAATTAGCTCTTACTTTTTAGAATTTCATGTTTTGTCTATATTGGGTAACTAGAGTGTGTTGCTTTCACGAAGTAGTTACAGATAATTGTTTTTTCTTGAATGTCTAAGAGTCTGTAAAAATAGTGGATGTCAGAGCTCAGAGAGGGCCCCATGAGTTCAGTGTCTGTCTAGTATGCAGAGTTGAAAGTCACCCTCTACTGCACAAGGACTTAGAGGGTAGTTTAGGCTAGAGGCCCATTTCAAACACTTCAAATTATTTATTTTCAGAAAGATAAAATAAATCTAAACTCTCATTGGATAATAGATGAGTGGTGGTTGATTGGAATGATATTTATTTAAATTGTATTTTTTATTTTATTTGATGATGAGAATGATGTTAATTATATATATTATATTATATTATATTATATTTTATTTATTTATTTATTTATTTATTTATTTATTTATTTATTTATTTATTTATTTTGAGACAAGGTTTCTCTGTGTAACAGCCCTGGCTGTTCTGGAACTCACTCCATACACCAGGCTGGCCTTGAATTCACAGAGATCCGCCTGCCTCTGCCTCCTGAGTGCTGGAATTAAAGGCGTGCACCACTGCCACGTGGCTGATGTTAATGATTTTTAAAGACAAGGTTTCACTATACAGCCACATTAGCACTGAACTTGTAATTCTCTTGCCTCAGCGCTCTAGGTGTTAGAATTAAAGGTGTGTGCTGTCACTCCTGCCTGGCTTTTTAAATAGATATCACATTTCAGTACACATTTCTTTTTCAGTGCAAGAAAATCATACTTCAGCATTCAAAATGATTTCCAAATTAGCCCAGACTCATCTCATGTTGGTTTCATATGCTTTGAGAACCATTTTTACATCATAAAGTCTTAGTTACTTTTCTACTGTTATGCTAAGACACCATGACCATGATAACTTATAAAAATAAAGCATTTAATTTGGGGCTATGGTTCCAGAGTGTTAGTGTCCATGACCATTATGGTAGGGAGCATGGCAGCAGGCAGGGTGTCAGGTAAGAGACTGGAGCAGTAGCTGAGAATTTACATCTGATCCACGAACATGAGGCAGAGAAAGAGAGAGGTACCTGGGAATAGTGTGGGCTTTTGAAACCTCAAAGCCCACACCCAGTGATGCACCTCCTCCATCAAGACCACACCTTCTAATCTTTCCTAAATAGTTCCACCAGCTGGGGACCAGACATTCAAACACATGCCCCTATAGGGCCCATTCTCATCCAAACAACCATAGCACCCACTATAAATAAATGACATATGTGTCTCTTGGTCTCAAAGCTCAGTCATAGCAAGAACTAAAGGATAGCCATGATATTAGGCATGCACATACTGGCCAGCACTACAAAATTCAGCTCTCTACTTATTCTCTTTCCATCACTCTCTCTAAAACAAAGGTGAATTTCTTTAGGCAGCCTTTCATTCTTCCTCCTCAGTCTCACTAATTACTAAATTAATTATTTAAATTTTTCATAGGTCAGTATATTATAGGTAGGGCCTATGCCTCATCATATCACCCTACCCTCCCTTTACTCACCTTTTCTCATTCATCCCCTTTGCCCCCCAGTTTCTCTTCTGCTTTCATGTCTTATGTACATACGTGATTTTATGTATCTATTTAATGTCCGTGAACCACAAAGAAAAGCACACATGTATGGTATTTGTCCTTCTGAGACTGACTTCATTAACTTAATACAATCATCTCCAGTTGTACTCGCCATCCTGAGAATAGCATGATGTCATTCTGTTTTATGGCTAAAACAAACCCCATTGAGTATACAAAACACATTTTCTTTATCCATTCCTTCATTGCTGGGCACCTAGGCTGGTTCTATAACTAGCCATTATGAACAGTGTTCTGTGCTTTGTGGACATGGGGTCCTTAGGTAAATTCCCTAGAGTTGTATAAAGGGTCATACAGAAGATCTAATGTTAGCTTTTAGAGAAACTACCATCCTGGTTACCATAGAGGATGGGATAGTTTACATTCATGCCAGAAGTGCATAGTGTATAAGGGTTCCCCTTTGTCCATATCCTTGCCAGAATTTATTGTTTATTTTTAGTTTAATTACATTTATCCATTTAGTGTATGTGTGTGTATGTGTGTGTGTGTGTGTGTGTGTGTGTGTGTGTGTGAGAGAGAGAGAGAGAGAGAGAGAGAGAGAGAGAGAGAGAGAGAGAGAGAGAGAGATGCCTGTCCACTAACCATAGCATGCATTTGAAGGTCAAAGGATAACTTGCAAGAGTCAGTTATATATAATTCTTCCCACCATGTGGGTCCATGGGATGGAACTCATGTTGTCAGGGTTGGTGGCAGCTGCCTCCCACAGTTCAGGCCACTTACTATTTTCTTACGTGTAGTGGGATGGTTTCAATCTGCATTTCTCTAATGGCTAATAAGGTTGAAATTTTTTGTTTATTGTCCCTCATTTATTGACTTTTTCTTGTGGGCCATGTGAGTTCTGTGCCTTTGAGTGTTTTAAAGCCACTGCTGAGGAAGTCGGGAAGTGTCTCTGTCTCAGGTCCCTTTGTAACAGCAGCCAAATGTCTGTTTTCCCTGCAAGGGGCTCTGATATTCTGACTGCGTTCTCATATTGAATCTGGAAAATAGCCTTCTTTTCATTCACAGAATTTTCCCCAGAGAAACTTGGATCAAGAGTCCCCAATATTCCTGATATCCAAGATCATATTTGGTCCTTCCCTTGGCTTCCTTCATTAGTCTAGTGGGCAGCTGAAGCATATGTAGGTTAATCTTGACTTAGGGCGTTCAGCCTTCAAGACATGCCTGCTAAGCAAGCTGACTTTAGGTTGAAAACCACATCTCTCTGGATTTAGTAATTTTTTTAAAAACCTATAATGGGGCAAGAATGCCCCTATTGGATACCATAGCTAATACATAAAAATCCTGGATGGGTTATTTCTTTTGGTGTAATTTGCAAATGAAGTCCCATAGACTCCCAAACATTGCAGGCTAGTGCCAATGTTCTTGTTCACCCTTCAGAACTTGATGGTAAGACTCTGTGGCTGAAGACACCACATATTTGTGTCATAGAACATGGACAAATCAAGCTGGTGCTGATCTAGAAGCTTCATCGCTACTGACTAGCTTTCTTAGTGCAGGCAGATGTTTTACACAAAATCCAAGGAATAAGGTAATCACCAGTCTTACCCAACAGAAAAACCCTGCAAGCTATAATCATCTCTAGCCTGGAAAGACACGTCCACTAGTGTATCAGTGGCATTAATGTCACGGAAGTTACCATTTTCTGATTGGATATAAGTCCTCCTCTACAAGATAAACCCATACCTGGTACTATTATTTGACCAAGAACCCACTACTAGACAAGTTATGGGCCCTAAAAGCATCTGCTACTATTATTCTGTTAAATGGACGTAGTATTAAATAGACTTTTAATGATGTGTTGTTATCCCATATATCAATGCATCTGTTGACCCTCATCAGAGAAATTTCTATTTCCGGGAGGGTAATTAACATGGAGACCCACAACTGATCAAGGTGCAGAGAAGAAGTGACTAAGTGGCACTCAGTCCTAAATGGGACATCTATATCATACCCCTCTTCCCAATGGAGCACTCAGTCCTAAATGGGACATCCATATCATACCCCTCCTCCCAATGGAGCACTCAGTCCTAAATGGGGCATCTATATCATACTCTTCTTCCCAATGGAGCACTCAGTCCTAAATGGGACATCCATATCATATACCCCCTCCTCCCAATGGAGCACTCAGTCCTAAAAGGGATATCCATATCATACCCCTCTTCCCAATGGAGCACTCAGTCCTAAATGGGATATCTATATCATACCCCCTCCTCTCAATGGAGCACTCAGTCCTAAATGGGATATCTATATCATACCCCCTCCTCTCAATGGAGCACTCAGTCCTAAAAGGGACATCCATATCATACCCCCTCCTCCCAATGGAGCACTCAGTCCTAAATGGGACATCTATATCATACCCCTCTTCCCAATGGAGCACTCAGTCCTAAATGGGATATCTATATCATACTCCCTCCTCTCAATGGAGCACTCAGTCCTAAATGGGATATCTATATCATACTTCTCCTTCCAAGGTTCAGGGAGCATTACAAAGGAGGGGGTGGTGAGAATGTAAGAGCCAGATGTGGTAGACGATTATAAGGAACACATATCTTCAACAACAAAGAAGCTACAATATGACCTCACAACAGTTATGTCACAATACATAAGACCTATGCAAGCTCAAGTCAGATTAAATCCAAGCAAAGGGAGGTAGGGTAGGCCAAGGAGTTTTTGGCAATTTATAGCTTCCAGGAGAAGGAGAGTCAGTTTTCTTCAAGAGTATAGCCCCTGGTACATTGATGATGCTTCATTGGAAGGCCACATATCCAAGAACATGTTGGCCGTACAAATTGGACTTGATGGATTAAAAAATAAGGGACATAGATAGAGATAGAGGTAGAGATAGATAGAGATAGAAGATAGGTAGACAGATAGACAGACAGAAAGCTAGACAAACAAACAGATAGAAAACATGAAGTTGGGTGGGTAGGGAATGGGATGGATCTGGGGGGATTCAAGATGGGGAAGGGAGTAAATCTGATGAAAATACATCATATGAGATTCTCAGAGAACCAGGCTTTTATAAATTAAAGTATTTTTAAAGTAAAATAAATAAATAGAAATAAAAATGGGAAATGTATTTCTGGCCAGGCGCTGGGTGGTAGGGGGGTAGAGATGGCTCAGCCAGCAAAGGGCTTGAGTGCAAGCATGGGGACCTGCTTCCCAGTCCCTAGCAGTCATACAAATGCCAGCTCCAGTAGCATGCATATGCAACCCCAGTACTGACAACAGGGCAGGCACATGAATCCCTAGAACCCACTCTCCAGCCAAACTAGATGGATCAATGAGTTCCAGGTTCAGGGAGAGACTATCTCCAAAGTCAGGTGAGGGGCAGCTGAAGAACAGACCTAACATTGACCTCTGGCCTCAGCACGTACTTGTGCACACATGTGCGTGCATACCCACAGATACATGTGCACACACAAATTTATAAACCCATAGAAAACACAAACATGTATACATGTCCCATACAAATGAGGGCTGATGTACCTGCCCCAAGATGCAGCGCTAACAGTTCAGTTATTATTGAGAATTTAGAAGAGTACAGAGTATCTAAGATCATGCTTGCTCTTGTGTTAGTACTTAATCTCAGAACACTTCTCTAAGGCTGGCGGTGATATTGACAGCAGCTTTCAGATGAGGAGACTGGTGAGTAGATCCAGGGAGCCCCTAAATAGGACATAAAGTGAAGGTACCCAAACTCCTAATCAAGACTGCCTGTGTGCTTTGAGTTTGTCTATGTTACTGGGCAAGCCTTGTAATATGAGGAAGGTCTTAATGATTCTGACAAATTACTTATACACTTACTAATTTTTGTAGGTCTGAGGATTAAAACCATGGCTTGGACATACTAGGCAAGTACTCTATCATTGAACTCCACTCTAGTACTTAGAATTGTTTGTATTATATATGACCAAAGCTCTTGGCACTTAAGACTAACTGACTGTAGATTTGGTTACTGTGTGGTCCAACATTTTAATTCTTCACTAAAAAAAAAAAAAAAAAAAAAAGTTAAGATGAATGAAATGATCCTGGGACCTTTCTAGGATCCCATGAATACTCAGAAAGTCTATGAAGTATATCTCCTCAGAAGCAATTTACCTGCCTGCACTTGACCTCCAGACAAAGGGAAATTGGTTTAAATTGTACCAGAAGGATTTGGGGTGCTCAAGAGAATGTTTTCCTAGTAGTGAGGTGGTGATAGTCTAACAGGGAGCTTTGAAATCTCTTTGCCCAGAGCTCTGAAAGAAGAAGGTCAGCCTCCAAGCATTGTAACTAGCAGTGGGCTCTGCCTGCCCAGAGGCTCTGCACAAAGTAGGTTATAGATTTCTTGCAGCCAAGTGGTCCTGCTTCTCAGTGATGTTAACTCCACAGTAACTGTCCAGATTTACAGTCCTAGTTAGTAATCCTCAGCACCACGCTGTAAGATGCGTGTTCGAAAGGGAAGAAAACATATCCTCTCTTCACGGACAAAGGTGGAGAGGACAAAGGACACTCAAGGGCTGCAAGGAAGGGTGCACAGGGTGGGGTCAGCTTCCGCCTGAGGCTCAGCTGTGAGATTCCTTGGGTTTTCTTAAGGCTCTGCAGCCAAATCTCTCAACCCCCAGTTATTCTGGCCCTACCCTCCAGGAAGCCTGTTTGTTTCTGAGCAAGAATTTCTTATCCCCTTGTAGACTCCTTCTGTCTTCCCTTCCTCCCTTCCCAATTCTAGTCCCCCCCCCCAGCTGCAGATGGCCCATGGTGGCTTAAGGTGTGACAAATATCAGTTCACACTGGAGAATTCCCGAAGCCTTCACTGTGCCATCTAGGAGCTTGATGTTGCTGGGAAGGGTCATAGACACTCAGCTTTTCAGTGGGATGCTTGCTTTCACACTGCTTGAGAGAGGAGAGAAGAGGGCTTCTCATCTGAGTGAGCAAATGCAACCTGACCTTCAAGGGAGAAGAACGGAGCTAGAACCGGGGCTTGTTACAAAACATGGCAGCATGGTGGTGAGCTGATGTACCCCCTAGGCTACTTGTCCAAGAAGCCAAGGCAAAAGATGGCTTGAATCCAAAAATTTAGCATTAGCTTGGCAACATAACAAGACACCCATCTCTTTTGGAAAGGTGTCAATCATTTATCCATCCTTTATCTATACACACACACTGACATATATGTACATATATGAATACACATAAATGAAAATGATAAAAGCTTTTTATAAATTTTGTTATTACAACTTTTTTATAAAATGACTAAAAAGTAAAAACCCATATTCAGATATGCTCCAGTATTTCTGGAGTATTAACCACAGTGGTGGCAGTGATGGTCTGGGAGTGAGAGGATGACAAAATGTCTCAATAATCAAGGATCATGAGATTTAATTTGTAGTAGTTGAACTCTGGAGAGCCTCTTACACAAGCAGTGTTTATCAACACCAGGACCACTGACACAAAGAAAGAGTTTTCTTTAAAGTAAAAGGCTAATTTAACTAAAATTTGACCTTTTGTTTTTCTGAAAAACACCCCAATGCACATATTAATCACTTGCTTATTCAGTTATATTTTTTTATTTTTGAGAAGCTTTTCTCATAAAGCCACCACCCATTATCTCATAGCTGAACTTTACTTCTGATACATCTTTTAACTTCATGTATCTCACAATTTTGGAAAATTCAGAAGGATATGTGTGGGGAGCGCATGAATATTTGTATATGTGAATGAGTGTGTGCATGTGTACCATCTGTGGGTGACTTAGTTGGGGTTTCTATGGCTGTGAAGAGACACCATGACCATGGCAACACTAATAAAGGAAAATATTTAACTGGGGATGGCTTACAGTTCAGAGATTTAATCCATTATCACCGTTGGCAGGAAGCATGGTGGCATGTGGGCAGACATGGTGCTGGAAAAGGAGCTGAGAGCTCTACATCTTGATCCACAGGCAGCAGAAGGAAAGACTGTGTGTCACACTGGGTGTAACTTGAGCATAAGAGACCTATAAGTCCAGCCCCTAGTGACACACTTCCTCTAACAAAGCCACAGCTGATCCAACAAGGCCACTTGTGCCACTCCCTATGGGCCAAGCATTCAAACACATGAGTCTGTGGGGACCATACCTAATCAAACCACCACAGTAGGAACCCATGCATGTAATAGCCAGAACTCAGCATCGGGAATCCTCAATTACTTTCCATCTTATTATTTAGAAACATTTATTTCTGAATTGTCTGTGTGTGTCTGAGTATGTGTTTGTATGTGAGTGTGTGTATGTGCATATGTAGGTGTACATGTGGAGGTCAGAGGACAACTTTCAGGAATCTACTGTGTGAGTCCTGGGGATCAAACTTATATGGTCAGGCTTGGTGGTCAGAGCCTTGACACCCTAAGCCACCTTGCTGGCTTTCTCCACCTTTTTAAAACAAGGTTTCTCATTGAACTTGAAGATTAAAGTACATGTAGTCTTTGGGAGTGACCTGGGATCATTCTAGCTAGAATTCCTCCTTCCTTCCTACTTCCTTAGTTTCTGCTAAAGGTCTTGACGATGTTAGGATGAATCAGCTCATCCTCTGTACTTCTCACTCCCATTGCCAACTATTGAGCAAGAGATGTGTGGTTTCTGACTGCCAAACTGGAGTGTGGCTGGCTATTTGTATTTCTAAATTTGAGCTGATAAAATGACATTAATAAGCATTGATTTGCCTCCTCCAACTGCCATCAACACAGTGTTACCAAGCTCGCCAGGTTCTACGGAGCTGATGCTTTCAGACAAAGGGTATAGCTGCTGCTTACTTCCTGCTGTTAGAGCTTGAAATGCTTTCCAGTCTCAGCCCATGGGCCTTATGGAGCCATGTGGTATTTTGATGACACCATATTTCCTCACTACTGTTTCATGGAAAGCCTTATCTAATTGGTCTTTTCAGAATGGTTCTAAAAGGTCTTTCTAAGGAAAGAACAGATAATGAGTTATAATAAGTTCTCCTGTCTTACCTGTGGCTGTGTTTTTAATGACTTATAGGTTAACCCTTCCAAAAATCCTGAAACGTTTACATGTATCTACGGACAACCAGGTCATTCTGAAGCAGGCAGAAAGAGTCTCAGGAGAGGGAAGTATCCAGGAAGATATACAAGGAAATAGTCAATCAACTCGCTCCAGAAAATTGTGTTCAGTTAGTGGCAGCAACTAGCTAATATTTTCTAAATAAACTCACTCACGGAAGTGACCTATAGCCAACCTGGGGAAGGCGTCCCTCACTGTTACTGCCGTCTAATTCATAGGCACAGAAGCAAGCCTCCAGCCTGGTGTTCCCACAAGTTGGAGAGGGAGCTCACACTGTGTGGGGTGCCACTAAACCTGTGTGGGCTCACTTTTAAAGGGAGGTCAGCAGTCATGTTCTCCTCTACAGTGTGCAGTGCTTGGCATCTTAGGGCACCTTCTTGTTTTCCATCCTGTGCTTTTGCAGTCTTACTTTTAGTAATCTCTTGATCTGCTTTCTAAATTTTCCTAATCCTGGATTCATAACTGGTATGTATTGGCTCACAGATAGGGACTTGGGGAAGTAAATCTAATACAGTGTGGATTCCAAACTGAACTTGCTTGTCTGAACATCCATTAGCTCAGTTCATAGAGAGGCTGTGACTGGAAGCTTGTACTCTGCAGAACACCTAAAGAACAAATACTACATATTTTAGAAACATGTATGATGTATGTGGTCAAGCTTGTTTGCGTATATGTGTATGCACATGTAGGTACAGGTGGAGGTCAGAGGACAACTTTAAGTGTTGTTCCTTGGGTGTGTTTTTATGAAATAGTCTCTCGTTGATCAGAAACTCACAAAGTAGGCTAGACTATCTGGCCAGTCAGCCCCATGGATCTGCCTCTGTCTCCTAGTGCTGAGATTACAAGTGTCTACCAGGGCAGTGTGGCTAGTCCCTGAGAAATGACACCTGGGGCTTTCCTCTGACTTCCACAAACAAGCACATGTGGGCAGCTGCACACACACACACATGCAAATGCACACATGCACAAAAATACACACAGTTTATTTTGAATGCTCTTAGAATAGTGATCATGAGATTTAGCAGATTTTGACTTTCAACAGATCCCTGATTTCCTTCCAAGAATGTGGGGATACAGTTTGAGAAGTAGGAACACTTTTGAATTGCCCACAGGAAAGTGACCTTCTACCTACATGACATACTTTTAGAGCTAATTCATCCTTATTCATAGGGAATATTTATGCACTTAGAATAATCCTATTCAGAAACATCTAGCTGGATCACCGAAGTTCTCCAGTCAATAAGGCTAAAAAGATTTTTAATGTGATGAGTTTTTTATTTTTTAACAAACATAAGTAAAATGTAACTGTTTTCTGGAAGAATTTTACTATGCAAAAGATGTTTTTGAGACATAAAATAGATAAATTCGTTCAGTCTCTGTGTCCACCTGTCATTGAGAAATCATTAAATTTTTCCATCTATGGAGGACAGCATCATGGCTCAGCCCTGATTAGAGACAGGTGATCCAGTTGATCAGTCTATCTGCTCTTCCTGTGGATGCGATTTGATAAGATGTATTAACTTCAATATCACTTATTTTGATTTGCCACAGGACTTGGCTTTGGTTTTAACAACTGGACATGTTTTTGTAGGAATAGGTTGGGAAAATCGAAATAGATCTTGATGTCTGATGTTCACCAGCCACTTAAAGAGCTTAAGAAGTTAAATGTAGCATACAGAGATGGTTCAGATATCATTATTCAGCAGCAAAGCATTCTTCAGATTTCTAGAAGTTAGGCTGACAGAGAGAGGGGGAAGAGAGAGAGAGGAGAAATATTTTACAATTTCTGATGATTATCGTGGAATTAGATGATGTGTTGTGGCTTTCAATTCCTGTGACAAAATATTTGAAGTACTCGACTCGGAAAGATGAAATGTTTATTCTGGTTGTGGGTTTAGCCATGTCTTTCTCATGGTTAATTCCAGCTGTGAGTTTAGCTATGGCTGTCTGATGGTTTAATCCAGCTGTGGGTTTAGCCATGGCTGTCTCATGGTTTGATCCAGTTGTGGGTTTAGCCATGACTGTCTCATGGTTTAATCCAGCTGTGGGTTTAGTCATAGTTGCTTTGGCTTTCTCATCTTGGGCCTATCACCAGGCAGCTCATCTTGCTGGGGAGCATGTGGTGGCGTGGAACTATCACCATATGACAGTTGAGAAGCAAAAGGATAAGTAGGTCTAAAGAGCCCCTTCAAAGGTCCTCCCCTATATCCATCTTCCCTCTACCAGGCCCCACCACCAAAAGTCTTATCAGCTGGGTGGCGGTGGCAACACTTTTAATCCCAGCACTTGGGAGGCAGAGCCAGGCAGATCTCTGTGAGTTCGAGGCTAGCCTAGTCTACAGATCGAGATCCAGGACAGGCTCTAAAACTACACAGAGAAACCCTGTCTCAAAGAAAACAAAACAAAACAAACAAACAAGCAAAAAAACCCAAAAAAACAAAAAACAAACAAACAAAAAATTCCTATCAGCTCACAGCTGAGGGCAAGACCCATGAGTCTTTACAGGATATTTATGAACTGAACGAAGGCACATGGAAATTAAAGAATCCGTACACTTTTGGGGTGGAACACAGGAATAATTAGCAGAAACAGTCTTGTTGAGAGGCTGTGATACTGAAAAATAGTTTCACTTATAGATTCTTTTTCTCTTGGATGAGAAGTGGGCAAAATTATATGATCACACCACACTTTATGGGGTAAGAGTCCAATCTGTATAGTATTCCTTGTCTGATAATATTATACTCCATCACTTGCAAATAAACTTTTATTGGGACACAGCAATGCTCATTCATAAACATATTACATATGACAGACTTTATGCTGCAGAAGTACAAGTGGTGTGCAGACTGTGTGTCAACAACCTAAGTCTCGACCATCTGGTCTTTTGTCTGCTGTGTGTGCCAATACCTGCTTCTGCAGTCATTTGAAGGATTTATGCTAGGCTTATTTCTCATAAAAATGTAAAGTCTGGTGGCTGGCGTGGTAGCTCAGCAGTAGAGTACTTGCCTAGCATGTACCAGGCCCTAGACTTATTCCTCGGCACCACAAGGAATAAGAAAGAAACAATAATATATTAAACTCAGTATAAAGTTTAATGTTACTTTTTTTTTAAGATCATCATTAGACATGAGAATTATGGTGTTTCAAAGTAGGAAATGCAAGCGTGAGCAGTCTTGTGTGGATTCTCTCCCCTCTGTGAAAGCTGAGATTCTAAATTCTCTTAACCAGTTATTTTGACAGCAGGTAATCTTGCTGACAGGGTAAATCCACAAACGACAAAGACAACTTCAATAGCATTTCTCTTTCCAACTCTTATTTGATTTCTAAAGAAGCATAAATTAAGAACCAGAGCAAGCTGATCAGTGCACACCGAGCTAAAAACTGTGGTTTTTAACACAGGGGTTGTCTGCTGCATGGACTATTACCATTGCTTCTATGCACAGGAATGCCCCCACTTCCCCGCTCCTCCACAGTTTCTAGCCCAGACTAGTGTCAAGATCCCTATATAGCCAAGACTGGTGTTGAACTTATGATCCTCTTGCCTCTACCTCCTGAGTGTCGGGATCACACATGTGAGCCACCGTGCAGGCTTTATGCACTGCTGGGGCCAAACCCAGGGTTTTGTGCCTGCTTGCCAAGCATTCTACCAAGGGAGCCAAATCTCTAGGTGGCAGGGATGCCTGTTAGAGAAACTGTCTCATCCATCTACCATCCCCTGATGTAAGCTCGGCGTCCTGCGCAGAGAGCAGGCCCTTCCCACCAATGCAGCCTCTCGTCTCTGGCCTCCTCTCATCTCAGAGCTGCAGCCAACCCCTGGTGGACCTGGACACCAGATACGCTGCTTCATCCCTCACGCCTCCGCCTCACTCTTCTCATCTGTTAAAGGGAAGTGGCTCCAACTCAGGCCATTCACAAAGCGCTCAGGCCTGTGGAGGGATTCCGTTTAGAACATTCCAGGTGGAACGTCTGTAGTGGCTGAGGGCCCTTGTGAACTAATAAAAACTAATTGCCTTCTTAAGAAAACGTTTGCATTTCTATATGGATCTAAGGAATATCAGATTATTCTTGGAGAAGTGACACTCAAGCAGGTCTCTTTCTGACGGCAGATTCCCTTTCTATTGTCCTTTCCTCCTTCTCCCCCTCTCTCCCTCTCTGCCTGATCTCCCTCTCTGCCTGATCTCCCCCCATCAAATCATTGTCTCCCTTCCTCCCTCTCTCTACTCACATTCACTCCTCCTTCCCTTTCTCCTCTTTTCTCTTCTTCTCCCTAAAGGATGAGCACATACTTGAATTCCTTTCTCCGCTGAGGCAGCACCTGGCACATTCTCCCCAAGCCCACAAAGCAGCTTTATGTCCTGTCAGCAGTGGGAAGCCTAGCAAGTCCTAACAGCAGTCCTGCTGGCAGACAAGCGTGTTCTCACCTGCTTTGTCTCCACAGAAGCGTGCAGGCAAATGCAATTGACTGTGGTTTTGGAAAATGTGAGGAGGATAGAATCACAGCCCAGCTGAGCATGAAGCAGCTGATGGATGCACAGGGAGCCAGGGCTGGTTCTGCCTTGTTTCCCGTGTCTTAGTCACCTGGTATGACGTCATAGTTATATACTGTGAGCATAGAAAGGTAAGTGCTAAAGGGGCCAGTGTCACATGGGTACACAGTGAGATTGTGGAGCAGCACTCTGATACAGGCCCCTAGTGGGTGTGGTTTTGTTACAGAATAATTGAATGATTGTGGACCACCATGTGAGTGCTGGGAACTGAACGTAGGTCCTCTGCAAGAGCAGCAAGTGCCCTATTCCGCTGAGCCATTTCTCTAGTTCCTGACGTGTTCTTAAAGACATACTTCTTGTTGCTTTGTCTTTCTTTTTTATACTAAAGTGAATTATTTCCTCACAGTGGGCATTTAAACCAATTTGTAATTATATACCCTTGCAGTGGATTTGAGGAAAATGATCTGACTATAGATCAAACAGGTGGTCTCTGGCCATCCTTGATTTCAGCTTTGGTCAGTAGATGGCTTTGTCTTGCCTCATAGCAGACCCAGCATCTTTGGACACAGTCCACTGCACAAGGTCAAAACCTGCACAAGTGACGTGGACTCAATAATGTACAGAAACAGGTATGATGCTACTACTCACCTACAATTCCAGCACTCTGGAGGTGGAGGCAGGAGGATCCCAAGTTTAAGGTCATCTGCAGCTGTGTTGGAGGACAGCCTGGACTTTGTGAGACCCTATCTCAATATACAACAACAACAAAGCCCAGTTAGAAATACACTTCAAAGGTGTAACATGATAGCCCCTGTCCCAAGCGGACACAAGTTGGAACTATGACCATCAAGGGAGGAAAGATGATTAGAGGACTTACTGCTATCTCCATATATAGCTAGGTTCTAATCAGTTACAGTTAAGATGTCCAGCATGCAACTATGTACTGCCACACTTGGTTTTTTATGTTGTCTGTGGGCTCCAAGTCATGTCCTCCTGCCTGTGTGGCAAGTGCTTTACAGCCTGACATCTGCACAACCCTCTTGTTCCGTGTATCATAGGATTATCCCATGTGTCAGAGAGCAGCCTGTATTTCAGTGGTCGTTATTTGACGCTCTTGTTCACAGTTTTTGTAAACAAAAGGCAGTCTTCGTACAATCACAAACATTTTAGTGAGCAGGAATGGTCTAAAAAAGATTTGTCTGCATCATGTCATCATCCAATCTTAGTTCTTTTCTCAATATGTGTATCACAGTCTCCCAGCTTGAAATCACAAGATCTCCCATTCTTGAAAAAGTCTATGTAAGTTTAAATACAAGCGAAACTGATACCATTGTCTTCTCACTGCCATCGGATGCCCTGCTTCCTGCTTTGAATTTTACATTTTCCAAGCAGTAGAGGTAGAGAATGGGGAGAAGAGCCCCTCCTCAGTCAGGGAGAACCAGCATTTCATGGACTGGCTTTTTTGGCTAATCTGGCCCACTGCTTAGTTTTATAAATAAAGTTTTACTGAACAACAGCACTCCCATTTTCCAGCCAGTTGTCCACAGCTGTTCTCCTGCACCCATGGCAGGAGAGTCACTATAGAGACTCCCAGATGCCAAAGCCTGAGGCAGTCATTGCATGGCCCTTGGCAGAAGATGTCACTGCAACAACACATGGAGCAGCTAGCCAGCTGAGCTCATCCTCAGCTGCAAGACACAGCTCAGTTGACATTGCATCCTAAATCTGTGCAATGTTGAGTTACTAACTTCTGAGGTCATTACTGCAGCTTCATGTTACAGCTGAGGGATGGCTTTAACCAAATGTCCTGAACTGTGAGTTGTTTTTTTTTTTTTTAATACTTTTTCCTGAAGTCGTTCTAGAATGGACATAATTCACCTTCACATGTTTTTCATCTTAGTTGCACATTGTGATTTATGATACATGTTACTGGTTGTTGACAACTCAACTGTTGACTCTGGTTGACTGCTGTTGTCAAATGGTTCTGGTTTTATTCTCCCACAGTTGCAGCTGTTTGGGGGACCAGGGATAAGGGAAATTTGGCAGTGTTTTGATCCTGCTTCATTTTGTTTCTCCCCTCAATGTGTTTTTGTTTAGAAAAACTAAAAGTATGGCCATCTTCAACTTCCCACAAGACTGGCTTGAATCTTTACTTCCTTCTCGAAGCTTGTAAATACCATGCAATGTTATGCTGTAATAGCATTAATGAAGACTAATAGACAGATTCTCAAATATTACTGAGCACCATTGATAAAAGTAGGTCTGGCTGATTTCCCCACCACAGCTGACTTGAGGGGTGGTAGGCAAAGGCAGAGTGTCTTTGGGTTTAGCTGTTATAGTTTTAT